>NW_024871317.1:550000-785700 GCF_019054845.1 Dipodomys spectabilis | reverse complement strand
GGGAAGGGATGGGGAAGGGGAAACAAAGGAGGAGGCACAATGCTTCATAAGAAATGTACTCATTATCTTGCTCATGTAATTGTAACCTTCTCTGTACGTTATTTTCACAATTAAAAAAATTGAAAAAAAAAATTCCAGGCAGATTTATACTGGTAAATGATGAGTTAGTACATATGTTTTGTAGATACTGAACTCAAATGTGTAAGAAAAATATCCTTGGATTCATAACTAGAAACTCTGAAGTGTAAGGTATATTAGTTAGGTAAGTTTTCATTAGGTAGCCAACGAAGAAAACAACATATGGTATTCAGTCAGGTAAATTAGTTTACTTTTATTTATTTATTTTTTTGGTCCAGTTGTGGGGCCTGAACTCTGGGCCTGGGCGCTGTCCCTCAGCTCTTCAGCTCAAGGTTAGCTTCTACCACTTGAGCCACAGTGCCACTTCCAGCTTTTTTCTTTTTGCTTATGTGTGCTGAGGAAATCGAACCCAGGGGCCTCATGCATGCAAGGCAAGTGCTCTACCACTGAAACCACTTTCCCAGCCCCTAGGTTTATTTACTGAACTGCTGCCATGCCATACATGGTGGAGAGGCATGTAAAAAAGGGGGGGGGGGTGTTTGGTGACCCAACCTAGGGCCAAGTCGTATCTAGGCCAAAGACCAATGAGGTATGCCCAGGTTGGGGAAAAGTCTGACCACACTGGATCTGGATGTGATCCTCAGGGCCTGGGACTCTCCTCTGGTCAGATGGAAAGTGTGACCAGTAGCTGACCAGGTTGTGACTTACCGGGGGGGTGTGGGAGAGAGGGGAGGAGGTGGCTGCCTTCAGGAGTCCCAGATAACTAGGTAACAATAAAGGGTGGAAACTTAGCAAAGAAGTTGGGGGAGGTGTTTGCATAGGGTCTGCATGGCCTGGGGCAGACCTAATACCAAATACAAGTAGTACCTCTGCCATGGTGATTCTGACTCCAAACCATTCATTCTCAATCATTTCTTCCTTCCTTCCTTCCTTCTTTCCTTCCTTCCTTCTTTCCTTCTTTCCTTCCTTCCTTCCTCTCTTTCTTTCTTTCCTTCCTTCTTTGTTCCTTTGTTCATTCCTTCCTTCCTTCCTTTCTTTTCTCTCCCTTCTCTCCCTCTCTCCCTCTCTTCTACCAATCTCTCCTCTCTTTCACTAAACCTCCCTCTCTCCCCTACCTCAGTATTCTCAACTCTCAAATAATGAACACTTGCTGAATTGAACTCACAAGCTGGGAAGAGTAGCTCAATGGGCAAATATGAAATTTTATTTAATGTTTCCTTACACCTCTACCACAAATTCACTGGAATCAAATAATGTACACTCAGCAGCATGCCATCTCAAGCAAATTTGGAGGAGGGAAAGCAAGCATGTTTTCACTGCATTCTGTGAGGTCCACTCTGGGAAGGTGGGGCAGACTCGTCCCTCCTTTTGGCTAAATCTCAGCCCAGTTTCTGCATCAGAAGAGATGACTGCCTCCAAGTGAGCCAGTTACCTAAGTGACACAGGTACTGGGCAGAAACTTAGCCTCTTGTGATACTGAGATTAATGGCCTGATTCAACATGATTCACTAGTTTGTTGAGGCTGGGACTTCCTAAATTTTTGGTTAGGCTATGTTCAAATTGTGATCTATTTATTTCTGATTGCTAACCATGATTATAGATGTGAGCCAGTACATCAGATCATTCAAAGTCCTTTATCATACATGGAAGACATGAGGTTTCGCAAATGACATACCAGTTGACAGACAGCAAAATAAGTCATTAATTCTGGTTAAGATGTGTTTTTAATGTGAAACAAAATTTACTTAGCAAAATATGACTACTGTGATTATACTTTTAAACTTACCCTACATTTTAATACCAAATCACTATATTAGCCAATGATTAACTCAAATTACCTGTAATCATTTATTTCTGTCATATCTTCTACAGATAGGCAGAACTGGATCACACACTATTAACTAAAGTGGTAGAATTTGAGAGGATCACACTTGTGAGTCCTTCTAGGAAGGAAAGTTTCACCCATACCCACCTACTAGGTAGGGATATGGGAATGCAATCACGATCCTTGCTTTTTAGACTGGGTGCAAAAATTGCTAATCTATGGGTTAAGTAACTTAAACAACAAAGGATTGGTGTAGTGACTCCAGTGGTGGAGTCCCTGTCTGGCAAACACAACATCAAAACTCAAATCAACTTCCTAAAATTAAACTAAGAAAAAGAAAGAATGAACAACTCATGTTGAACCTGTGTTCAATGTAAAGATTTACAATAAATTATTGTAGTTATAATGCCATCATTTATTTCTAGGGGCAACCACATTTTGTGTCAAGCTTAAATGAAAAAATAACACACTATATACACTTTGTATATGCTTTGGTAAAACACAGGTCTGCCTTACAATGGCGAACTCTTAAGTTTGCATGTGCAGTGGTGTTGCAGGGTTGTTAAAGTTTATGGAAGTCCATATTTTTGATGAACTTAACAGGAAATTACCTAACCAAACAGTTCACTGGATGGATATTGCTGATACACACACACACACACACACACACACACACACACACACACACACACACACATATACACACATGTATGTGTTTATATATTAAGTGATACATGAATAAAATTAACGATGAATAAACTCAGTGAACAGATACCTTTCCCAAATAATTATTTTACCTGAATAAATTCATGTCTTAAACTCTCCAATCACACTTACATAGCTGCTGATTCCCATCAGCTTTTTTATGATACTTTTTTCTTTGTTTTTCAGATGAATAAAACCTGCCAATAAATATACCTGTATGACATTCCTTTCTTTAAAAAATGAAAAGCAGGTTGTGTAATCTGGCTGTTTATGTGTCATCAAAATAATTTTTTTATAATTTCAAGTACATATTGTCTTAGACTTATATCTCACTCATTTTCTTCCAATATTACCTATGGGAAGGGGAAAATGAAGGATCATTCTGTTACTTTGTAAGCTTCTGTTATTAATCACTGCAATAAATATTATGAAAATGAAACTCTAAAATTATTTAGAGATTATTTGAAAGTTACATTTCTACACACTCATGCTACTCCCTCAACTAAATCACAGAACTTAAAATAAGTAACATTTTAGCTGGGAGCCAGTAGCTGATGCCTGTAATCCTAGCTACTCAGGAGCTGAGATCTGAGTATGGTAGTTCAAAGCTAGCCGTAGCAGGAAATCCGTGACATTCTTACCTCCAATTAACAGCCAGAAAAACTGAAGTGGCCCTGTGGCTCAAGAGGTGAAGTGTTAGCCTTGATCTTAAGAGCTTAGGGACAGTGCCCAGGCCCAGGCCCATGACCAAGAAAAATAAAAAGGAAAAACAAGGGGGGGGAAAGCAACATTTTAAAGCTTATGTATACATATACACAAAAATTGTCTAGAAATAAAATTATAATAGGCCCTGGAATGCCAAAAAAAATTAAAGTGAAATTGCCTTCAGTCATTCATTTAGAGAATCTATATTGAGGGCAAGCTATTGGAGATCACATTACAAAATAAAGGGATAGAATTTGAGAGGATCACAGCTTAGAACCAGTGTGCAAAGAAAGTAATAATAATTCTCATATCATCCTAAATCCTGGCATATTGGAATGCGTTTGTTATCCCAGCTTCTTGGCAGACAGAGGTGAGGAACTTAGCCTCTGTTCAGCCCTCAGGAAAATTGATTACCTATGAGCAAAGTAACTAAATTGAAAAAAGATTGTTCTATTGGTAGAAAACTTGTTCAGCAAAAAATAAATCTAAATTCATACTCATTTCCTAAAAGAGGAAAGAAAAGGGAAGAAATAAACAGAACGAAAAGAAAGTAGAGGAGGAGGAGAGAAGGGAAGGAAGGAAGGAAGGAGGGAGGGAAGGAAGAAAGGGGAAAGAAAGAAAGAAAGAAAGAAAGAAAGAAAGAAAGAAAGAAAGAAAGAAAGAAGAAGAAAGAAAGAAAGAAAGAAAGAAAGAAAGAAAAGAAAGAAAGAAAGAAAGGAAGGAAGGAAGGAAGAAAGAAAGGAAGGAAGGAAGGAAGGAAGGAAGGAAGGAAGGAAGGAAGGAAGGAAGGAAGGAAGGAAGGAAGGAAGGAAGGAAGGAAGGAAGGAAGGAAGGATGGAAGAAAGAAAAGAAGGAAGAAAGGAAGAAAGAGAGGTTTAAATAAAAAACAGCATGTGTTAGATGTTAATAACGACACTAAATCTTTTTAGCGATAAATGCAATCATTTAATTCTCTGGACAGAGACATTTTGTATCAACCCATGTTGTACGGACTTGGAACCCCTGAAAGACCACCAGAGACCACGACCAATGTGAACAGCAAAAGAGTCGTTTATTTGCAAGCTCAAGCTTAATCCTCCGTGCAGTCGGTAACTGGTGATGGTAAGAGTCTCTAAGCACAAAATCAGCACAGCTTTTATAGTAATTGAACAAACAAGTTTAGGGAATTTCCACACAAGCAGTTATATAATTGGTTTGAGTCCACCCTAACCGCACTGACCTTTTTCTGAACTATTGGTATATTCTGTTCCTGGAACACTTGGGCAACTGTTCTGCTTTCTTAAGGGTGGGCAGGCTTGGTGGCAATCTGTGTTTCTTTCTCTCTCTCTCTTGGGGTTACTCTGAGGGCAGCCTAGTACAAGATGGTGGGGTTAATCTCAAATTGGAGTTACTTTGGCTGTTCATTCCCTCCTCTTCTAGAGCATCGGGGACCAATCATGGTCCCCTAATTGGCACAGTCTTCTATATTTGCAGTTTGGCGTTGGGACCCTCAGAACTAATAGATGGACTGTGCTAATCCTCTCTTTTACAAAGGACACCAGGCTACAAAGTCTGATTGTGAGCAACAAAATTAACAGTATCAAAGGCCCTCACATTTTCTTCCACCAATCCTGACTCCTTATATCACAGCTAACAATTTTATACCAGCTGTACTCATTAGCTCCAATTTTAAAACATACTCATACCATTTGCTACATACTTAAGCTTTCTGAGGTTTGTCTTCTTTACAAACATTTTAAGACAATCTTTACTTTTTAATTCATTTCTTATCCAGAGGATACCAATTTTTCCCAAATTCATTTCCTAAGGCTTTCTTTACTACCCTCCTCTTCTTTACAATTTCTTGAGCTTCTTTGTGGCTAGAGTTTAAAACTGCTCATTTTCCCTTTGACCTGCGGAACCAAGTTATCTCAGAAAGCCTCAAGGTACCAGTGGGATGAAAAGCTTGCCAGATTTTAAGGCTAAGATTAGGGCTGGTGTCATTCCTCTTACTACCTCCATTGATTAAAAAAATATCTCCTTTATCTTTAAAACTCACCCAGGAGGAAGCAGGTTATTACCATACCAGAGCCAAACTAGGCTGTGACCCTGAAGTGCCTAAGGCAAGCCAGTGATATCCTTGCCCCCAATATCCACTGTGGGAGTAGATATGGTTATTGGATATCACCAAAAGAATGTCCCACAAGATCTTAGTTTTAGCTTTCAACCTGGAAGCCATCTCAGGTGATGGAATCAGGCAAGAGTTCAATCTACTTTTACCACGATGGAGGAGGTCTGGATGATGATGTAGATTTCCTCTCGGTGATTGTCAGTCTGTCGTTGAACTTTACCCATTATGGTGTGCAGCAGCAGCAGCAGCAGGGTCTTTCAGTGGCTCCAAGGGACTGTCACACCACTTGCTGGGCTGCAAATTCCTACACAGACTGGTTAAGGATACATTGCATAGGTTTGGAAGGCTGTGACCCCACTGGTTTTTAAGACTATTTAGACAATAGCTCAGGACAATTTACCAAGATAACAACTTTTTAAACAAATAGTTCTTTTAATAAGGCTAGGATTTTCTAGGCATATATAGAGGGCTCAGGCCTGTACTATTATTTCCCATGCCTTTTCCGTCTATTTTGCCATATTTTTAAAAAAGTGACTCTGGTCCCTTGTTCTTAAAAGAGGATGATGGACAAAGATTCATCTTCTGTCACTTCTTCAAGCTGACAGCGGTGTTGATCCTACCTAGCCACTAACCTATAACCTTAGCCTTTTTTACAAAGAGGATACCAGGGTTAGATGTCATTAAGAACAGCATTTTAACTTTTGACAAATGCACAGACCTTTTTTCTGCCTACAGCAGTGTAGCTTATTTAGCCTTCTGGTTTGCAAAAGGATCTTTCTGGATGGTTTAGGAATGTGATCTCTAGTTATCCTAACAATGCCTGAGTTACCTACGCAGGCTTTCAGACAGATATCAATAGAAACACAGTCTCAGGTTTACAAACGTTTTTCCTGAGCAGATGAATTTCATGTAGCTGGTGTCAGCTCAACAGTTACTGACAATTAGAGCTTTGGGCACATACAGGGGTTGGAATCTAAAACTATCCTCCACATTTTACAACCTTAGCTTTTTAGTGCTATCACAGATGACTAAATTCCTATCCCTTACAAGGTAGATAGTCAAAGATATTAGGCATGCTTAAAAACTATCTTCCCATGACCTCTTGGCTCTGACGAATTTTTGAAAGGCCACGCACAAATGACGCTAGGATCTGACATTATTTCTGCCATTCAAGCAGTGGCTTACGGTCTCTGGATGCTCCTCCATTGCTTTCATCCCAGAAATGTCTTCTCTACACTGGGAAAAACGCCTTATTGGCATTTCTCTTAGTTGGTTTCTGGACTTGAACTAGGGGCCTGAGGGCTGTCCCTCAGCTCTGCAGCTCAAGGCTAGCACTCTGCCATTTTGAATCCTAAAGCAACTCTGTTTGCTCTTTCAGCCTTCTGCTAGCTGAGTAGAGGTGACAGTTTCACACAGACCTTTTTCTGCCCAGGCTGGCTTTGAACCAGTTTGCAGATCAATGAGTCTCATAAAAGGCCACTTTAATTTAAAGCAACAAGGTGGTCAACATAGAAGTAACTTTTAAGCATGTTCTTACCAGAATGTAATTAAAGTTACATCTGACAAACTTACAAGAATCCACACTCTTTTGGGGGGACCTGCTGGGAAATGTTAAAAAACAAACAAACAAACAAACCTATGAGAGCAAACGGAAATAGGAATTAAGCACTTATTTTGGTAATCCTAATTTTTCCTTTTTGCACTTTGAGGCAAATGTTTAGAACAATTTTACTTTTAATCTTTATATACAGAAATCCATTCCTAATTTGTAAGCCTCCTATTGATCTGTTTTAATATTCTATACTTTAGTTTTTAGTTGCATTTTGAAAAATCCCTTGAACTCTTGAGGCTACATGTCACTCATTTCCTCTTGGCTGCTTGTTTTAAAACAGATACACGTTAAAACATTTAAACTCAAATAACAATTTTTTCTTAATGCAAAAATTACAATCACCATCATTGTACCAAAAAGCTAGACTTAACACCTTTATGCTTTAAAAAATCATATCCAATGGCAGAATATCATTGAGAGCAAATCACATACAAATAAACTTTTTAACCTTCTTTTTAAGGCCTTCTTAATTTTAATTTTAACACATCCAAGGGGCAGTTTTAGCAATGCTATTCAGATCATCACATAAATCATTTTTACCATCATGTTTCCAGTGTCTATCTGCAGGGAAAAGGGACAGAATGAAGATGGACCACTTGGTCCTTCCTGTGGAATGGGCACACACCCATTCTCAATCTTTAGGGTTAGATGAACTGTGTTTGTGCCAGTTTGCCCTCTTTAACCATGCGTGGACTTCTCCCAGGACCTGTTCCACCATGCATGACCAGCTGAACTGCACTTCTGCCTGTTCACCCTTCACTCCTAAAGATAGATATTCTGTTGGCTTCTAAGTTTCACCTTTTTGTTAAGCCAGATATTTTGATTACAGTGTAAACAGCCTTATGCATTCTAAACTAACACATTTTCAAATTTTCAAGTTAAACAATCATTAAAAAGCCATTTAAAACAACGTGAAAATTCTATAAAATTTTTCTGGTAATGTCCCAACCTCATAACTTTTGAATTTTAAAGTTAAACTCACCTAATTGTTACAGCATGCTGACAATTTCTATCATGAACATGTTCGTAAACACATACAAAACACAGATCTTTAAGTGCACAAAAAATAAAAATCAGTTTTATGTACATTTTCTAAAGTTTTCAAACAAAAATTTAAGACAATATTTCTTTTAAACTAACTAACTTTGTTGAGCTTCATTTTCCCAGGTCTTGAGTGTTTAGCAAAGCATTTCAACAACTGGTCTTTTGAAGCCCTTTTGTTGGAGAAAGGCTGGGGAGGGGTGGGTGGGGGAGGTCACCTGAAACTAACCTCGCCTGATTCTTATCCAATTTTAGATCAGAGCACTTTACATTGTCGGGACTAGCTGAAAAGTCAAAACCAGGCACACAGTCTTCTCTGTCACTGAATCCAGCTAGAGGCTGGAACTTTTATTTCCCCAGAGATGTTTGAATAAATTTCAAAAATACAAAACCCAAAACCCATATTTAAAACTAGTACCAAGGGGCTGGGAAGGTGGCTTAGTGGTAGAGTGCTTGCCTTGCATGCATGGGGGCCTGGTTTGATTCCCCAGCACCACATAAGCAAAAGGAAAAAAGCTGGAAGTGGAGCTGTGGCTCAAGTGGTAGAACGCAAGCCTTGAGCTGAAGAGTTGAGGGATAGCACCCAGGCCCAGAGTTCAGGCTCCATGACCGGATCCCCCCCCCCAAAAAAAAGATAACTAGTACCAATTCTAAAACAGAGCTAGACAACACAACAACCAAAGTCTGAGTTTATCCCTACCAGAACTCTGTGCCATTCTCACTCAGCAAGCTGAATCCAGAGTCTGCTGAATGAGCCTGCCACTCTCACCCAGAACTTCCCTATCTCAGGAAATATAGAACGAGAACAATCAGGCCTCAGTGAATGGGGTGACATCTCACCAACATGTGTTGACCCAGGGGCCTTTCAAGGTGGAAGAGAAGTCCCAGTCATTTTGGGGCAAGGGAAATAAGTCCCTAGTGGCCATCCCCTCAGAGTGGCAGATTCTCCCCCATACTCAGTACCCCCTGGGTCAAGGCTTAAGGGTAAGATAAACCCCAAATGACAGACAGAACACTCAACATACAGACACAACTTACAAAGGCATGCTGCAGCATTGTAAATTGCCAAGCAAAAAGTTCCAGACTACAGAAAGAGTTTCCCAAAAAAATGGAAAACTTCCCAATACAGAAGGAAAACTTCCCAAAAAATGTCTGCATGAACGTGCAAGACTACAGATGGAAAATTTCCCAAAAAATGTCTGTACTAAACAGCAACCTATCCAGAGGGGTCTGGAGACATCTCCTCACAGACCCCATTGGCAGTCTTATAGCACGTCCGCCAAGACTCCTTGCCAACCAGAATACAGACCTCGCTGGACACCAGAATTAAAGATACAGAACCTGCAGGCAACCAAATATACAAAACAGCAATGACTAGACTTGACAGCTGGGTTTTTGGGGGCGTCTGGATGGTCTTATGAGGCAGAATCCAGACGAGACCCCAGAAATGTTTTATGGACTTGGTACCACTGAAAGACCACCAGAGACCACAACCACTGCGAACAGCAAAAGAGTCGTTTCTTTGCAAGCTCAAGCTTGGTCCTCTGCGTGTTGGGTAACCAGTGACACAAAGTCCCCGAGCACAAAATCAACACAGCTTTTATAGTATTGAACAAACAAGTTCAGGGAATTTCCACACAAGCAGTTACATGATTGGTTTGAGTCCACTCTAACCACACTGCCCTTTCTCTGAACTATTGGGATTTTCTGTTCCTGGAACACTTGGGCAACTATTCTGCTTTCTTAAGGGTAGGCAGGGTTGGTGGCAACCTGTGTTTTTTTTCTTGCTCTTGGGGTTAGTCTGAGGGCAGACTAGCACAAGATGGTGGAGTTAATCTCAAATTGGACTTATTTTGGCTCTTCAGCCTGAATAAAACATAGCATACTACATCCAAACCTTTGGTAAAACACAGGTCTGTCTTACACTGTTGGACCAATAGAAGTGTATGTCTAGTGCTGTTGCAGGTGTGTCTTAAGATGTGTGGAGTTTTTCATCCTGATGATCTTGCAATGGTGAAATTGACCATCTACACAAATACCTGAGAAGATCCCTGCTGAGACCTCTATAAGTCACAGCTTGACAAAGAGCAGTATTTACAATGAAATATATTGAACAACCAGACATCAGGACCAAAATTAGTTTTACCTGATTCGGTGTATTTTTTACACTCTATATCACATATACAAGTTCCTCATTCTTTTCTCTCATTATGTTGTCTTTCCTTGTTTTTGTTTTGTTTTCAGAACCATAGTATAATAGGATATTTCTTATATTTTTGTCTTCCAGTCTTCAGAAACTCTGCAGTTAAATAAGCTTAAGTTTCGTTCGTTAGAAAATTAAAAGCACATTGGGTGAGGTCTTAATCATAATTTTTTATGATCTCAAATGCGTTTTTATTTCTGCCATTTTACCTGTATAATCTCACTTCAATGTTTTCCAAAGGGCACTTTAGTGGAAGGAGGAAATTCAAAGTGAATTCTGGTAGAGAATTTCTGTTACTAAAAACTCTGGTACATAGTAAGGTAAGCAACTCCAAAATTATTCATTAGAGAAATGAGTTGAAAGTCAGCTTTTTACACACTAATACTCTTTCCTCAATGAAAACAGAGGATTTAAAATAACTAATATTTTTTAAGTTATTGGCACAAATGTGCACGGATTTTCTAGAAATAAAATGATCACTCATGATCACTGATACTTCAAAGAATGCTTTACAATAAGAGGAATCCTTTTCAGACATTTTCACACAATGTGTATCTGCCTGGTAACAGCATCCCAAACTAGACTAACACATCTAATAGCTATTTATTTTTTGTTGCCTTTTTGCAATACTGCTTTCTTATCATATTGATTAGTATGAATTCTATGGCCAGTATAAAATCGCATTTGTAATAAAAGTTACTAGACGGGACCTTCATGGATGAGGTGGTGTGGGGTTTCTGGTGGAGCCCTGTCTGATTCAAGGGAGGAGTTGGTATTGGCACAGTCTCTGTGGTGGAGCAGGGTGGGGCTTTGAGAGAGAAGCACAGTCTGTGTAGGGCTTTGAGACAGCAGGGAGGGGACAGGAAGGACTAGACTTGTTAGGGGTAGGGTCTCTTGTGGAGTAGGCAGGATTGAGCATGGAGGCTGGCAAGTGGACCGATTTTCAGTGGAAGAAGGTGGGGCTACTGGGGAGGAGGCTGTTTGGGGCAGAGCTTTGAGAAGGAAGAACAAGGCTACAAAGGAGGAGATTACTTAGAGGAGGGGTGCTGGTAGAGCACTGTGAACCCTTGTGGGATATGTAGGGTGAGGTTTCCCATAAGGCAGGGAAGGGAATGGAGGCAAGAGCCTGACGGAAGGTGGGGATTCTGGTGCAGGAATGAGGAGCTATGAGGGAGAGGCTTTTCAAGGTCTGGCTTTGAGAGGGCAGGGTGGTACTAGGAAGACGTGGGCTAGTAAGGGGCGAGGTTTCTGGTGGAGAATGGCAGGCCTTAGGGAAGTATGTTAGGGTGGAGGTGGGGTTTCTTGCACAGCAGGATGTAGTCACAATGTATGGAGGATTTTTTTCAGGACCAGAGTTTTGTGAGAGCAGTGAGAGGATAAAGTGCACTAGACTAGTTAGGATGGGGTTTCTGGTGTAGCCAGTCATCACTTCAAAAAGAAAAATCAGGTTGGGTGGGGATTTCAGTGTTGCAAGGCAGGACATGGACTTTGGACAGGGTTTCTAGTAGAGCAAAGAAACCTTCAGAAAAGGACTATGGAGGGACAGGGATTTACAATTCAGCCTGGTGAGGCTTCCAGAAGGAGGCCAACTGGTGCAGTGTTTTCCAGTGGAGCAATGTGGGTGTCGAGAGATTGGATAGTGTGGTGGGTATTTTCTAGTGGAGTTTTTCTGGAGCAGGACAGAGTTTGGAGCCATGGGGCTAGTTGGAGGAGGGGTTTTGAGAAGGAGTGGAAAGGCTACAATGGTGTAGGATAATTATGGGCATGTTATCTGGTGGTGTAGTGTGTGGATCTGAGGAAGGAGCCAATAGGGGGCGGGTTTATCTGGGGAGCAAAGCAGGGCATTGAGAGAGTAGATGTGGGAGGTGGAGAGGCTTGTGGTGGAGCACGGCTGGCTTTCTAGGCAGGACATGGGCTGTGTGAGAATCTTTGGCCAAGCAAGGTAGGGCTTCAAGGGAAGATATAGGCAGGTGGAGGGTTTCTGGTGTAGTATGATGGGCTTTGTGGGAAGAGGTAGGTTCAGGGCTGTGTTTGAGAGGTTAGGCCACTTAAAAGTAGGCTAGTTAGGGGCTGGGAAGGTGGCTTAGTGGTAGAGTGCTTGCCTTGCATGCATGAGGCCCTGGGTTCGATTCCTCAGCACCACATAAGCAAAAAGAAAATAAAAGCCGGAAGTGGCGCTGTGGCTCAAGTGGTAGAGTGCTAGCCTTGAGCTGAAGAGCTGAGGGACAGCGCCCAGGCCCAGAGTTCAGGCCCCACGACCAGACCCCCCCCCCAAAAAAAAAGAAGTAGGCTAGTTATGGGAGGAGTTTCTGATGAAACCAGGAGGGGCTCGAGGGAGAAGGATGATTGGGGGTGGGGTTGAAAGGAAAGGGAGGAGCTTGTAGGTACTAGGATATGGGAGCAATGGGACTATGCAGGACTAAAGTAGTGAGGGGCATGGTATCTGGTGGATGAGGTGGGGATTCTAGGGAGGATCCCAAAGTAGGCGGAGTTCTTGGTGCAGTCAGGTGGGACATAGAAGGAGATATGGATGTGGCCTGGTTTCTGGTGGTGCAGAGCAGGGATTCCAGGAAGGGGTGGAGTGGAAGAGGGATTTCCCTATAGCAGAGAAGGGCTTTCAGGAAGGAGTCTGGTTTCAGTCAGGCCTTTGAAAGTTTATAGCAGGGCTACCAACGGGTAGGTTATTTAAGGTTGCGCTTTTTAAGGAAGAGGCTGACTGGAAGTGTATTTCCAATGGATCCAGTCAAGTTTTATGGAAAGAGGGGACAGGAAGGGGGCAAGGCTTTGTGAATAGTGGAGCTACAATAAAGTTACTACTAATAAATAAAATATAAGAACACCATATTCTGTCAGTGTAGAATTATATTACTTTTATGTATGCAAGAGATACTGGAGAAAGTAACCAAGTAATAATTCCTTCCTAGTGAAATTTTTCTTTATTCCAGTTGAGTGAAAATAAACCACAGGTCACATCAGGCTCAGAGGCACACAGGAGACTAAGACACATGTAGCATTGGATTTGATTCCCCATCACCACCATTAAGGACCACAAATAAAAAGTTTAAAATTTCTCACTTGGTCATAATGGACACTATTGTCTTAAAATTGGAAATGAATAGAATTTTTACTCTGACCATTTTAGAAATCCTAAAAGTAAGTAGTAATGTTTTAACTTTATACAATATTGGGAAGTATACTAAAAATAATTAGGAAAATATAAAATTGTATGCAGAATGTTTGTTCTACACCATCAATTCTAATCTAAAAGAATTTAAAACCAGAAAATTGCCATATAGTGAGGTTGCAGCATGGTTTCTTTTCAGTCATCAAAATGGTGACTTAAGCAATGTGTCTTTATCATTGGATGCATCAATGTTAAAACTTCTAAGAATGTGAAGCACTACTATACAGACCCTGAAGAAACTCAGAAGGAGCTGTGAAATGATGTTGGAATAAAATTAATGACTAATTAGTGTAAGCCAATAAATACTTTCCAGAAGAAAAGGCTACATTGAAAAATAAACAGTGAAAAGGAAGCAGGCAGGCAGACCTAGAAGTAAACATTATCCAATAAACAACATCTACGGAGGAATGATTGCAATCTTCTTTTACCTAAGTTACAGTTACTGACCTATGTTCTTCCCTAATGCCAAATAACAAAGACATGAAAATACAGTAATCATTTTCAAGGCATTAGAATTTACAGAAAGAATTCAATGAATGTATTGCTAGAAAGTAAAGATAGATGTCTGAGTTAAAGAGTGAAGAAAATATCTGTAATCTCTGTCCCTCTGCTGTGAGAGGGGTACAAGCTGAAGCACAAGGAGAATGGACAGAAGTATAGTAGGACATACCAGTAGTTCGCAAGATGCAATGATGAATGTAACAGGGGAGAAAATCAACAAGATCATCACTTAGCGCAAATGGAATGAGAGAGGAAGAGGGAGAGAAAAAAGGGAATATTAAGAGTTTAAAGTGAACCTGTCTGCCAGGACTATCCTAAGCATATATTAATTAATAAAAATGAGGGAAACCATGGAACCTATGTTTCTTTGAGTCTGGCTTCCTTCACATAATATGATTGTTTTCCAAGTCTTTCCATTTTCTTAAGAAAGGGGCTGTGTCATTCTTTCTGACAGAAGCACAAAATTCCATTGTGTATACATACCACATTTTCTTGATCTTGTCATCTATTGAGGGGCATCTTGATTGGTTCCATATCTTAGCTATAGTAATAATGCTGCAAAAACATAGTTGTATATTTTGTGTGGTTTAGCTTGAGATCACTTCCACAAGTGCCCAGGAATGGGATTGCTGGTTCCAGAGCTATGTATATTTGACCTTACAAAATGATGCTAATTGAAATGAACTCTAAGTCATAGAAACAACAAGCCTTGTTTTTTTCAGATATCAACCTTGATGTAGTAAAGTAGTGTATCTAGATCTTATTTTATTTCATTTGTCTTTTTCCACTGGTTTATCCCTGGAAATATCTGTCTTGATTCTGGTACCTTCCATCTGGTATATGCATTTATCTGATTTGGAGAAGGAAAAGGAAAAAATATAGTGATGAAAGAAGTATAAAGAGTGACCCATTGCAACAATCATATTCACATGACACTATATCGGAAGTGAACTTTACAAATTTGGGGTGGGGTGTGTGGAGGGTGGGAAGGGATAAGAGAACAACAATGGAGTGGGTAACACTATTCAACAAGGAATGTACATTACTCATGTAACTGTAACCACTCTGTATAGTATTTTTGAAATAAAATAAAATATAAAAATTGAACCTATCCCAGGAAAAATATCCTTTTCAAAATAATACATCTGTAAGTACTTGTGAGGGATGCTAGAGTCAAGCTATTAGACCTGGAAAGGGATAGATTGGGAAGCCATCTCAAACAGCAGTCAAAAGGCTGAGAGCTGTGCTCTGGAAAGGTCAAACAGTCAAGGGAAGACAGGGGTATGAGCTATTACCTCAAGAGTATTTAAGTTAGAGCTGTTGGACAATGAAAGATTAAGACTTTGGAGACAAGATGTATGTCTGTGTTATGGTTGTAATGACTATTGCTCCCTTGTGCTCCCTAACAATAAGGGATTCATTATCACTATGTATACAAACAATATCTCATGTTAATAGTTGTTGTAAACACCAGCAAGATTGATGTGGACATACCTGTAGCCACTGACCACGACCCCCCCCGTAGTAGAATGAATATAAAGCATGTCAAGCAGGATTTAGGGATCCAGAAGCTGGCAATGAGGCTTTGGGTCCTCTGGTGTCTCCTTTCCTATCACTTCCTATGATTTCTCAGTTCTTTGGCCAGGTATCCCATCATCTTTTCTGTCCCATGGTTGCGGTTAGTGACAGTACTTATATTCTGAAAACCTCAAAACAAAATGGAAAAACACTTCCTCAAAGAAGATTGACGAATGTATAGGAGCACCTGGAAAGATACCAAACATCAGCAGTCATACTGTGATCCTCTAGCAAAAAGGTAAAATTCAGAAGTATCTTAACTTCTGATAATATAAGAGATGGATAATTGTCCCTTTTGTATATTTGGTATTGCATGATTTTTCAGAAACACATATACGTTGTGAAATAATGTTATTTATTTCATAGGTCACAGACCACGTCACTGGAGTGATGACCCTAATGTCTTATCTCAGTTGCCTGATTCAGACTTAGATGATTGTGAATTGCCTAATTATGAACATTTCTTCATGAAACTCAACAACACAGAATGAAGTGTCAGGGTCAGGCCATTCCATACCTGTAAAGATTTTTACGTATATTAGAATAATATACACCTACACTGCTCAGCACTCATGGCACATTGGTATGTTATAATTATCTTCAGATCAGAGAAACGCTAGAGCTTAAAATAGAATGATGGGCTATACATTTTCAGTGAAGAGTGATGATCACCCCCTGCAATTATTCTCATTAGAGAATCCTTCCTATACATTTTACTAACTTAGCTTCTACTCTGTGTTTTACCATTATCAAGGAGTGTCACACTGTCTTGAGCTACAATACTTCATCAACCTTAGCTGCCTTTGAATTTTATCTCCAATATTGATACCAAGGTCAACTCTGCAACTCTAATCACATAGTTAGTTGACACCCGAACTTTTCAAGCCTGGTTAAAAATTCAGCTATCACTGTTCATTGCCAGTGTTGAAGATCTCACCCCTATAGATTTATTGTGTATCTTCTTGTATTTCCAACACTGCCTTAGATGTTGGTTTTTGAAGTAGAGCTTTTAGTTTGCATTTGATTTATGGAGGTACTAGTAATGCCAGTTGAACTGCACATATTATAATGTAAGTAATTTGATGTTTCAACATGTTAATTTAATTTTGACAATTGAATAAGTGAATACACATCACTCACAAAAGTTTCTTTATGATTCTCCTTCCCCCCTCCCCCCCCCGCACCAACGTTGTAAAGCTCGTTTTGGACATGACAACTTGTACTTCTCATTGTTGCAAGGGGGGAGGGGGGAGGCTGGGAAGGGATGTGAAGGGTAAACAAAAGAGGAGGCTGCAATGCTTGGTAAGAAATGTACGCATTATCCTGCCCATGTAACTGTAACTCCTCTGTACAGTATGTTCACAAATTAAATTAAATTAAATTTAAAAAAAAAGTTTCTTTATGAGTACTGGTATTACTTTATTGTGAACTTGCTAAAAGCCAGCCATGGGAGCACATGTCCCTAATCCCATCACTTCTGTCACTGAGACAAGGCTTGAAAGGTCCAGCCCACTTGGCAATTCATAGTGAGAACCTTTCTACAGAGAAGGGGGAGACAATATCAAAAAGAGCAAATGAATCTTCCAACAGTTTTGTTGCATATTCTTTACACTTAGCCATGAAGACCACTATAATAGTATTGTTCATGACATCTTACCTACTCTTTTCCTATTCTGCGCTGTTTTGTTTATGGATTTCTAAGAAATCATATAAGAATCGCATAAGAAATCTATATAAATAATATAAGAAATCATATAAAATAGTTTTGTTGGGATATATAATCCAAAAGGAATAATTTCAGGAAACTATTAAGCACATACAATGTAATGCAGGGCTGGGAAGGTGGCCCAGTGGTAGAGCGCTTGCCTTGCATGCATGAGGCATTGGGTTCAATTCCTCAGCACCACATAAGCAGGGAAAAAAAGCAAGAAGTGGTGCAATGTCTCAAATTGTAGCACACTAGCCTTGAGCTGAAGAGCTGAGGGACAGTGCACAGGCCCAGAGTTCATGCCCACGACCGGACCCCTCCCCCCCAAGAAATGTAATGCATTGACTTTTTATTGAAAATTTCAGCAGTTGTAGTTTGTTTATTCTGATAACAAAGATTATAAACTAAGTTACAATAGTATGCCAAATGGAACACAGAACTAAAAACATGAAGGGTAGCACTAAAGAATGCTACTGCTACCACTAATAGAGTAAGAATGAAATTTAGGCAAAATTCCCTCAGAGTAAAAGCCACAGGACAACCCCTACATTGCTTTCATTGTTTCATATGAAGAAAAGACTTTTTTTAGTAAAGACAATTTTTCAGTTATTAGTATCAATTGGGTATATATTTCTTAAGGCCTTCAGGAAGAATGCTGTGTAAGGCCTTCAGGAAGAATGCTGTGACCATGTTCATGAAAGCTTATTTCTCTAGGACCTACTACACAATGTGCAGAACCATTCCAAGCACTGCACCTGCATTAGGGTAATTTTAGTGCTCATGAGTATTTTTCAAGTTAGGAAATGAATTATGTATTTTATTAAAAACAGAAGTAGGCATAAGGCTAAACAAATTTTCTAAGTACCTAAGACTTATCAGTTGTAGACCCATAATTCAAATCCAGGTTTCCACCAGGCATATGTGAGGATATTCTGTGTCACATTCATTACCTTTCGAGAGCTATGGAGCAGATGAACCCACATTATCTTCCTAATTATGGTAATAATGGCAATGACATTGCTACAAAATACAAATATTTTTAAATGAAAAGGGTGTGGGTAATGACATTGTAAGTGATCTTTATACCAAATAAAGTTCGGTTTAATTTCTAAAGAAATACCTGAGTGAACATCATTAAGCTTCCACTGTTTATTATTCCTGGTGTAATTGCTTAAGGAGAACAAATCCATGTCAAAGACACTTGTGCTGATGAACACAGGCTTTTAGCATTAAGTACCTTGAATACACAGGGAATAGTTTGTTGTGGATATATAATCCAAAAAAAGTAATTTTTGTGGCTACTTACTTCCTTGTTGTACCAAAGAAAATCTATTCCCTATTCTAAAACATATATCAATTTAATGGATATTAGTGATATCAGTATTAATTAGGTGTGCATAATATATGTAATATATGTTATTACATAACGTATAAAGGTTATATTTATAATATATGTATCATTACTGATATTCTATAACTACTATAAATAATATATGTATAAAACTGGTTTTAGTACTATACTGTGAAGGATAGAAGGAATGACAACTTTATTTAAATAAATGTATTAAGTTTTAGTCACCTAAGTTATTTTTGTGCCAGTACTGAGACTTGAACTATGGTCTGGGTGTTGTCCCTGAGCCATTTCACTCAGACTGGCTTCATATAGCTCTCTTCAGATCTCAGCCCCTAAATAGCTGGGATTGCAGATATTAGTCTTGTTAAATTTTTTAATTCCATCCTTGGTAGGTTCTTACATAATTATTTTTGAATGTTCAATCATATTATGATATTCCATTTCTAAACCAATTCAGAATAAATAACTACTTATTGGGTAAAACTATATATTGCAATCGAAATTGCAAGGACCCTACTTTACTATCAATTTTCAAAGATATTGCTAGTTTAATTTCTGGGCAGACAAGTAGAAAAATTAAATTATGTGTGCATAATACATGTAACATACTATATTGCATAATATATAAATGATATATTTATAATATATACATAATTAGGGATATTCTATAATTACTATAAATAATATATGTATAAAACTGGTTTTAATATTATACTGTGAAGAATACAAGGAATGACAACATCCTTATCTTAACTATCTCATTTTCAACAGTATGTAAACTATGCTATAAACATATATCTTCAAGAAAGCACACCTCTGTAATCACATATTCACCTTCAAATATTCTCCTCATCCCTATGAACATCCTCTAAGATTGGCTACACTTATCCACAGCAAACACTTTGTGATACTTTCTGGATAATGTTGCCTGTCTTCATCCTTATCAGCCTTTCAGCAACTTCAGTGAAGAGCATTTTCTCCTGCTTTGCCTGCAGACGATATCATCATTGTTATTTCCCAGCAATGAAATTGTGCCTGGCACTTGAGCACTGGTACATTCAGAGGTTCTTTGGTTGTGCTTTAGTGTAAATGAAAACATACTGATTTGAAAATACTACAAATATTCGTTCTTTAAGTTTATTGTTAATTCAAATATAATAGGGGTGGTTTTAGTGGTGCATGCCTTTAAATCTAGCTATTTAAAAGTCTGGAAACAGATGATCATAGTTTTAAGCTAGACCAGGGAAATGAACCATGAGACACTTATCTTCAACTAAGAACCAAAAAGCTAAAAGTGGAGCTGTGGAAGACTAGCAGCCTGAGCACATAAGAAAAGTAAAAGAACCTAGGCCCCTAATTTAAGTCACAGTATTAGCACTCATATAATATATATATATATATATATATATATATATATATATATATATATGTATGTATGTATGTATGTATGTATATGTATATATATATACACACACACACACACATATAGGCTCCTAAAATATCCTGAGTTAATTTGTCAAAGCCTGGTCATAGATTACATATGAGGTGTGAAAAAGTATGTGTCTGAAATGAACCCAAAGTATTTTGACAAGACAACTGGAAGAGTTATCACTTAATCAAATAGTAATGAGGGATAGGTTTGTAGATAAAGATCAAAGCTCACTTTGGGATCTTTTGAGTTTGTTAAAATCAGTAGCTAGTGGGCTGGGAAGGTGGCTCAGTGGTAGAGCGCTTGCCTTGCATGCTCGAGGCCCTGGGTTCAATTCCTCAGCACCACATAAGCAAAAAGAAAAAAAGCCGGAAGTGGCACTGTGGCTCAAGTGGTAGAGCGCCAGCCTTGAGCTGCAGAGCTGAGGGACAGTGCCCAGGCCCAGAGTTCAGGCCCCATGACCGGACCCCCCCCCCCGAAAAAAAAATCAGTAGCTAGGATTTGTCAGTAGACAGGATGCTATTAAGGACTTGAATTAAAGAAAGAACAGAGTTGGAGAAAAAAAGCCAAATAATTATGTGCACTCAGTGGTAACAATCATGAGAAGGAAGATTACAGAACTAAGCCCTGAGATACACAAATATGTAAAACATGACAAATGAAGAAAAACTAATAAGTATGTAATGCGGACTTATACGGATAGGTATTTTTAATGTTTAAGGGTTATGAAGTGATTGTGTGATGACCTAAAATTTAAGAAATTGGTAAGGTCAACTATTCCTTGGGCCAACCATAGCTGATAGTTTAAGTAAAACGGAGTCACAAGAGTATGTCTTGATATACCAAAGTGAAAACAGGCCAATATTTGGAAAGCCATTTTTTGGACATGTGGTTGGAGTGACAATTACTGCAGTTTGTTCAGTAGAAGGGTACAGTTTTAGCACAATGATAGAAATCTTTCAGGGATCTGGTAGATTTTCCCTCTGTCTTCAATTTCCCTTTTTTTTTCCTGAGAACTAAACTATCATCACTGAAAGCCAGTCCCAAATTGTGCCTTTGGCAAGTTACCAGATATTCAGTCTATCACAAGCCCAAATAACAGAGAATGGGAACAGGTAGACATTGAGCACTCACAGTAGACAGGTCTCTGGTCTTTCTCAGGAAGAGCCTTCTGCAATTGTGGGATAGATAGGGCTGGATAATACACAAAATAACCATCATACGTTGAAAGTATTCTGCTAAGTTGACACCTGAGATATTGGATGTTTTAACTGCATTGTATTGATTTTGATGAATCAGTTAATCAGAATGCTTATACAATATGATGTTAGTAGACTGTGAAATGTATGTTTATTGCATTTCCTTTGTATAACATATAGTATGTTTTGAAATTTGGTATAAATCATTCATCTTTTTATTTTTTCAATATGGATTAATCCTAGTTCTCAAGCGTGGGGAAATGCCCTGGAACTTTGTACCTTGAAGTCATATGTTGCCATGTGTCATATCCTATTTTCCTTGTACAGAGTTGGTAATAAATCATATGTAATTTATTTTTTATTTTTATTGATTTTCTATTGCAGAGTTTGAACCTGGGCGCTGGGCACTGTTCCTGAGGTCTTTGGCTCAAGGTTAGCTCTCTAAAATATCAAGCAACAGTATCAATTTTAGTCTTGAGTGATTAGTTGGCGATAAGTGTCTCAAGGGAACTTTTCTTCCCAAGCTGGGTTTGAACTGTGATCCTCAGATATCAGCCTCCAGATTAGCCAAGATTACAGGCATGAGCTACCAGCACCTAGCTATATGTAATCCAAACTGAAGTTTTCTTCAAGTGTTTCATCCTACACTGAAGTTATTTTTCTTACAAACTTTCTAATAAATATGTAATCTATTCAATTTTGAAAAGTAGTGCTGTACCTCCCACTTATTTGTGGCATTTCTGAAATCCAAGTTTCTCTGTGTTTCAGGGTGGATACTTTTGCCTGTATCAAGTATTGTTTTTGAACACATAACATCTGGCTGCTTAGAAAACAAAGGATGTGAAACTACAGTAGCCAGATAAAGAACTTCCAGGACAATTCAAGGGCAACTCATATACTCTCTGTGTAGGTGAATAGGGACCATAGAAAAGAAATTTTTATAAGTGATTGAGTGTGTGCACATAGATGATCATTTGTTTATCTGTTGCTATAGATTTACACATTTACTAGTAAAACAATTATATATAATATAAATTATATATAAATATATATTATATTTATATATAATTTATTTATATGTAAATTTATATTTTATATAAATTTATATATATATATATATATATTTGCAGATCACAGTTTCCAAAATCCAGAGAACCATCTTCATGGGCATCACTTTCTTACGTTGCTCTTTGGGTAATAAGAATGAAACCTGGAATTGTTCAGTGGTAGAGAAATTACTCAGAGATTCAAGCATTTGTCTTTCAATATGTTGCTTGTTCCTAACTCTAAAATTAGGAAGACTGTTAATATATAATATATGTTATATTATAATATATTATATATAATGTATAATATATTGTATATTATAATATATGCTATATATAGTACCTGACGGTAGTATATATTTACAAAGAAAAATACAATAAACCTATCAATTTCCATACTTTCCTAGCCTTGATTAAGTTCAGTAGAGTTAGGTGCATTACATCTCAATAGGAAAAGTCTACTGAAGTTCTAATGACCTTGAGCTAGATAAGTAGAATTCTTGTAAAAGAAGCCTCTTCTCAATTATGAGAAAAGGTAAGTTTGGAAATTTTTTTTGTTTTTTTTGGAGGGAGTCGGTCATGGGGCCTAAACTCTGGGCCTGGGTGCTGTCCCTCACCTCTTCACCTCAAGGCTAGTAATCTACCACTCAAGCCATAGCACCACTTCTGGCTGAGGAATCGAACCCAGGGCCTCGTGTATGCAAGGCAAGCACTCTAACAACTGAGCCACCTTCCCAGCCCAAGTTTGGAAGTTTTCAAGAAGAGGAATTTGTCATTTGCTTTGCATCCTTGATTAGTAATGAATAGGTATCATTTTGCTCCAAATTTTGTCTCCTTTTATGTTTCCTAAACAGTTACACAGGATCATCATTCCATCGCATATCTTTAAGTCCTTCTTTTATTTCTTTTTATCATTATTGTTTCGTTGTTGCTGTTTTGCTGATGCTGAATCTTGAACTCAGGAACTAGGCAGTGTCCCTGAGCTCCAAACTGGTGCTCTACCACTTGAGCCACAGCACCACTTCTGGCTTTTTCTTCCTGGGCTTGCTTTGAATCATGATACTCAGATCCCACCCTCCTGGGTAGCTTGGATAACAGATGTGAGCCACCAGGGCCCAGCACGTCCCTCTATTTTAGATATTATTCTAAAAGCCTCCTATCCAACGTCACTCCTAAGATACTAAAAGGAACTATGCCAATAGTTCCTTCACACTCTCATCTCCTGTTATGGCTATTATGTGTCTTTTCTGTTTTATCTTAAACCTACTTCACTGTTCTCTTCCTAATCCATGGTTCTAGGTGTGTTTCTAATAATAACCTAAATTTAGTGGCTATAAACCCTAAATCACTCAACTATTTTTTTTCAATATGATTGGTTTTCTGTATAAATATGAGCTTATACTCAGCTTCGTGCATCTACCTCATGGCATAAGCAGAGCCTAGGCTTATTCTACCTCAAATGCAAAAGGTTAGCCAAATAATAGCCTACAGTATTCCTGCCTAGGAGTCAGTCAAGTAGTTGAGTGCCTGAAAGAAGCAATGCATTCCTCTCCTGTGGAAGAGACAAGAGCTTAGAGAGCAAACTGGAAGTCACAACATTTAACAACTTCTCCTTTGGGGAAACTGACCTCCTGCAAAGTGGCAGTGAGATAACACCTAGTGAATTTTCATATATGAAGGAAGTTGTCATGTCTCACTACACAACTCACTTGTAGTCAAAGACAGGGTCATTCTCTTGTGTCCTCCATAGGTCCAGTCTCATTTAATCTCCATAATAGACTTTGCCCAGATGACTCTATTCCTACCAGAAGATCCCTAATGAGGAGAAAAGTGTGATCTCTTGGCTTCTGACTGGCCCGGTGGGAACTGAGGCCACATTTAGTTTTGAACCTGTTCCTCCTGACAAGGCTGTGGTGGGTGGTAGGAAAACTCATTCTCTGAATTGTGCCCTAGTACCAAATCTCTTCAGAGAAAGTCAAGGAATGACAGATTCTGCCTGGGGTTGGGGGGCGAGTTTCTCCATTTCCAAAGAGTTTAATTAATATCTGATTCTGAGGCCCAGATGTAGGTCCTTCACCAGATCCTCCAAGTTGGAGTGGATGTTAGCTCCGACTCCAGGCCATTCTCATATTTCTCTAGCTCTTTCTCATGAACAAAAAGGTCATAGGAGTCTAGTTCAGAGACAAGAAGAAATGAGAGTAGCAGAAGAATCATAGGCAGGGGGAGGAATTAGAAACTTTGGGTGAAAAAAGGGCTCAGAAAATCTAAGATCACTCACATCATTTGGGAATCACATCATAAGATTAGGGAATAAAAGTAATAAATTACTACCTAAATTAGTAACTCCACTGCTCTGACTGCATTACAAGTATTCTGTCAAACGGTAGCTATCCTAACTCTATTTTGATGAGGAAAATGGAGCATTCTTTCCTCACAAAGTTCTGAGTATATTCAGCCTTAGCCAGGTTGTTCTTACTCTCTATTTTTCTGTTACTTTCCTTTGCTGGATTCTATCAATGACACTTGACAGTGTTATCATCTTCCGACAAGTAATTACATTTTCTTTTAATCCATTTGCTATAAAAATAAAACAAATTATGGGGAAAACTTTGTTTATGGTACATTTTCTTCCATGTCATATTTATTTTATGTTAAATATTATTTTAATAATTTCATTTTTTAAACTTGAGGAAAATGTTTTGTTACTATTAGCACTAATTAGTTGTACCTGTTTTTGTATTTTCCTATGTGTGTATGTTTTTTATTAAGCTTCTGAAATATTCTTTTCCCCCAACTGTTGGTCTTCTTAAAATTTCTTCAAATTATAAACTATATATGATGGTCCTGTATGTGTTCATTGATATATTTAAATTTTGATCTAATATTCACATATTATAGATTATCTTCAACCTATTGTAATTGCTCTCAAAATCAATATGGAGGTCCCTCATTAAAGCAAAAACACAATGCCACAAAACCCAGTGAAATTAGGATTAGGTATCTATCCAAAAATATTTACCAATGATACAGTGGAAACATTCACTTCTCACCGGTTGCTGGTGCCTCACGCCTGTAATCCTAGCTACTTAGGAGGCTGAGATCTGAGGATCGAGGTTCAAAGCCAGCCCGGGCAGGAAAGTCTGTGAAATTCTTATCTTCAATAAACCACCAGAAAACCGGAAGTGGCACTGTAGCTCTAGTGGTAAAGCACTCGCCTTGAGCTGAAGAGGTGAGGGAGAGCACTCAGGCCCAGAGTTCAAGCCCATGACAGACCAAAAAAAAAAATCTGATAATGAGCTGCTAGAGGTAGTTTCCTTAAAAATCTAACAGCCAAAACTGGACAGGCAAACCCAGAGCTCTGCACCGCATCAGTCCACCATGCCAATTGCTTCTACCATAGTACTGGCTACCCAGTTTACCCACTCATGACCCTGATTGTGCCCCACAATCCCTCACAACTTTTACTCTTTCACTTAGTCTATGCTTTCTTGTCCCTGCTAAACTGTTCTGGATGCCTGTATTAGCTACCCCAACCCTTGCAAAGCGGTTGCTGCTACCCAATTTCCTGCCACTTCAACTAAGTTATGACAGTCACAATTACACTTTCCCTGGTATCCTAGTCTCTGCTACTCTTTTCTGCTACCCATAATTCATAACACCATGGTTCCAGCCACCTGATCCCTGACATCCTTGTCTCTGATAGCACATTCCCAAACAAAACAAGGGAACAGTGAGCACAGACAGTCGACTTGGGTACTCCTCTTGCAGGCACATTGGGACGTTATTCTTCAGGTATTTAACACAGGGGAATTACTGGTGGTGGAAAGAAGTGAGGTTACTCAGAGGTGACCAATATCCACGGATATCAATTGACAATTTGTGGCTAGGAAAAGAAGGCCCTAAGGTGAAAGTTAATGAGAAAAGAAAATTTTACAAAGATATTGGGGATGATGCAATAGGTTTAGCTTATACTCTTCTACTAGTGATATGAATTATTTTTTGACATAGATATGTAACTACTTTGCATTTTAAAAATTATATGAAGATGCACATTTATGTGGAACTTATATTAATTTATGAAATAGTTACATAAGATCACATTAATGATATTCAATATTTTATGTTCAATGTTATGCTCATGAGTCTGCTTTTGGCAATATGAATTGAGCTCTCTAACAACAAATGGAATTTCATTGTCAAATACTACAAAGAGATTACTGATGCTAGTACCAAAATGAAAGCTGGAACAAGAAAGCTGAAAGTTTGAAGGGAAGGGGTCAGTGGTAAGGGCGATGATGAAAGAGAAATTTTTCACCATGGAATCTTGGAAGAATAGAATGTGTTTTGTTGAATTACTAGCTTTTTAAACCTTCTTAGAAAGCAGAACGTTATTTTTTATTCTTGCTTTTTGGAAGCTCTTTAATGAATGGTTTAACCAAAAATTATCAAAAGTACTATGAAAATTCAATGATGTGAATTATCAGATTAACATTATACTCAAAGTTGCCTTGAGATGCAGGAAGATTGTATTCTTTTCTATTAAATTAATGGAATAAGCTTCCTTTGAATGGTTGGACAGTCCATGACACTTGTTCCAAAACAAGAAAAGATACTGGAGAGAAAAAAAAGAGGAAGGAGACTCAAGGCAGCTGAAATTAGCATGTTCTCATTTGGAGTTTAATGCTTTTTTTCTACAAAGAATAAGAATTTCATCTTAACATAATAATTTCAAAATTTATATGCTACAGGATAGCTTCTAAATGTAATATTTAATGTTGTTGGATTACTTGAAGACAAATGTTTACAGAAAACTTTAAATTCCAGAAAAACTGTAATGTTCCAATGAACACCTAGAAGGAATATAATTTTAAAATTCATGGTTCAAAGCAAACCCTGGCAGGAAAGTCTGTGAGTCACTTGTCTCCAAACAGGAAGTGGCACTGTGGCTCAAGTGGAAGAGGGCTTCTCTTGAGCTGAAGAACTCAGGGATATGCTAAAACCGAGTCCCTGAGTTCAAGACCCAGGACTGAAAAAAAGAAATTTAAAAAATTAAAGCATTAGGGCCGGGAAGGAGACTCAGTGGTAGAGTGCTTGTCTTGCATGAATGAGGTCCTGGTTTCAATTCCTCTGCACCACATAAGCAGAAAAAACTGGAAGTGGCGCTATGGCTCAAGTGATAGCCTTGAGCTGAAGAGCTCAGGGACCGTGCCCAGACCCAGAGTTCAGGTCCCCCTACCAACAACAACAACAACAAAAATTAAAGCATCAAACAACCTGAAGATGTTGACCAGAATAATGAGTGAGGCATTATCCGTTTACATGACTTAGTGACTTGAAACCTAATTTACCAGGGGAGGTGGTGGGCAATTTGTGTGTTTACCAAAACCTGCGAAATTATTTTGTACTCTCCCAAGGATGGAGAAAGGAGGGAATGGGGGGAGGAGGATAGGTGTTTGGCGGCCTTGCCTTTTGGTTCAGTGATTGTTTTCTGGAGTCAAATTCAGAGAAATACTGCTTGCAATTCTAGTTGCATGGGGAATGAAGAAGCCATGCCCTGGAAGTGGTCTTTGCACTGCCCTTGGCCCGGTTCCAACCACCACTGGATAATCCAAGTCCCATTTGAGGACCAAGATGCATTGAAGACTACTAATCTACTGAGCAGGTGGACTTAACCACAGCCAGCAAAGGCAAAAAAATCAATGCGGAGGGCAGCACTGGAAAAATCCTGTACAGAGGGGGTTCAGTTACATGAGTAGGGTAATGAGTACATTTCCTATCGAGCATTGTTGCCTCCTCCTTGGTTTTTCCCCTACCATCCCTTCCCTCCCCACCTCTCCAACTCCTCCCTCCACAATCCGTGCCTGACATTGTAAATTCATTTTCTACATAGTGTCCTGTACATCTCTTCGTCACAATGGGTCAACCTGCAGCCCCATTTAAGCATTTTGCTACATCCTTTCAACTCCCCAAATTACAAAAGTGAATATACAAGATGCACAACATTGGAATCAAATACAGTGAAAACAGGGGTTATATCATGGGGGGGATGAACCTACAAAAGAAACACATAGTGCCTTATAAGTATATTAAAAACAAAACCAAGACTGACTTGGGGTATATTTCACTTAACATCATCTTATATGATCATATGTACATAACCTTTGATCTTCTCTGCTTGTCCTAGACATGTACTAGTCCTTGCAAATAAGTGAAACCATGGGACCTATGTTTCTCTGGGCCAGGCTTACTTCACTTAATATAATTTTTAACAAGTCTTTCCATTTCCTAACAAATGGGGCAATGCCATTCTTTCTAATGGAGGCATAGAATTCCATTGTGTGTGTGTGTGTGTGTGTGTGTGTGTGTGTGTGTGTGTGTGTGTGTGTACATTCATATATATATATATATATATATATATATATATATAATATTTTCTAGATCCATTCATCTACTGAGGGGAATCGGAGTTGGTTCCATATCATAGCTATGGTGAATAATGCTGCAATAAACATGGTTGTGCTGGTAGCTTTGGTGTGATCTTGTTTATGATCATTTGGGTAAATGCCCAAAAGTTGGATTGCTGGGTCATAGGGAACTCTATGTGGAGTCTTTTGAAGAACTTCCATACTGCTTTCCAAAGTGGTTGAACAATTTTACACTCCCACTAACAATGCAGTAGAGTTCCCTCCAGCATCCGTAATTATTACATTTCTTGATTATAGACATTCTAACTGGAATGAGGTGCGATCTCAATGTTGTCTTGATTTGCATTTCTTTTATGGCTAGAAAACTTGAGCATTCCTTCATGTGTCTAACGGGCATTTTTATTTCCTCTTCAGAGAAATCTCTCTTTAAGTCTTTAGCCCACTGAGTTATCAGGCAGTTGTTTCTTTGAGGATTTGTTGTTGGGGAATTTAATTTTTGTGTCCTAAGTATATTTTAGATATAAGACCTTGTCCATTTTATGACTCATGAAGATCTCCCAGTACGTGGGCTTTCTACAGTTCTTGTTAGCTTTTACCTTTGCCTTGCAGAAGCTCTGCTGTTTCATGAAATCCCATTTGCCCAACCTTTCTTTGATTTGTTTTGTTTCTTGTTCTCTATTAAGAAAATTTTGGCTTGCGCTAAAGAGCCCTAGAGTTTCTCCTATTCCTTCATGTAATGTTTTCACAGTGTCTGCTTTTATTTTGAATTCTTTTATCCATTTGCAGTTGATTCTGGTGCAGGGCGATATATACAAATCTAGTTTTAGTTTAATAGGTGTTTAACCAATTTTGCCAACACCATTTACTGAGAAGGCTGTCTTATTCCACTCTATGTTTTTTGGCCCTTGTCAAAGATTAAGTGGCTATAGGTCAGTGGATTCATTTCTGAGTCTTCAGTCCTTTTCCATTTGTCCTCAGGTTTGTTCTTGTGCCATTATCAATCTGTTCTTATTACTATGGCTTTTTAATAGAGTTTGAAATTTGGAACTGATATTGCTCCAGCACTGTTCTTTCTGCTAAGGATTGACAGACCTACAGCCAGCATTAAAGTTAATGGCAAAAAGTTAAAATCATTTCTTACAAATTCAGGAATGAGATAAGGATGTCTTCTCTCTCCACTCCTCTTCAACTTAGTATTCGAATGCAAGCTGGGGCAATAAGACAAGATGCAAACTTAAAGGGGATCTAAATAGGGAAAGATGAAGTAAAACTATCCCTCTTTGCAGATGACATGATCTTGTATTTAAAGAACCCCATGGACTCCACTCCCAAGTTACTTGAGCTGATCAGAAACTTTGGCAAACTAGCAGAATATAAAATTAACCCTCAAAATTCAATGGCTTTCCTGTATTCCAATAACGATAAGAGTGAGGCTGAAAATAAGAACACAATACCTTTTTAATATCCTCCTCCCAAAATACCTAGGAGTTAACTTAAGAGGTGAAAGACCTCTATGATGGAAACTTTAAATACCTGAAAAATAAAATTAAAGCAGAACTAAGGAAGTAGGAAACCTCCCACGCTCCTAGATTGGGAAGAGTAACATCATAAAAATGGCAATACTGCCAAAGGCTATATCCAAATTCAATGTGATACCTATCAATATCCCAATCTCACTTTCAATGAAATAGAAGAAGCAATCCAAAAATTCATATGGAAGAATAAAAGACCCTGAATAGCAGAGAGGATTTATGTGATTCTCATTTGGTATTACCACTTTCATTCTACAAAGTAATCTATGGATTTTAACTTTCTTCCCTCCCTTTGGATAAACCTCACAAAAACCCTGCCTCTAGCTCCCAAGACACCTAACTCTTAGGTCTGGACAATTGTTCCTAGATAGTGAATTATTTAGTTGTATTTTGAACGCATAAAACATGCATATAAAACTAGCACATTTTGATCTCATGAGAAAACTGCCTTTTCCCTCTCTCAAATTCATTTCCTGATAGGCATTTTTAGAAAGAATATATTTTCATTTTTAGATGAAAGTATTGTAGGAAACTATGTTCATAATCTGGCTCCTCCTGCACCTCAACACCTAAACACAAATTTCACAAAGCATTTATAAGAAACGATACAAAGACAAAACACTGTGAAATGCTCAGATGCAGAAAGTTTTACAAAACCCAGAGTATAACTCTGCTGTCTGAGGCAGGGGCTGTCTGTGTAAATTAACAAACCCCAAAAGAGCAGCCAGGAGTACCGGACATGAGTGTCCCTGGCTGATACTCCATGGACAAGGAGCATGGAAGGGCACCCTGAGCCTACAGGAGAGTGTCTGGAGGAAAGTTTCCTTGCCAGCCTGAGTACAAAAGTTAGCATCAACCCACCTGGGCCTGTATTTCTTGTCTTCTCCCCAGAGCTGAGCACAATCGTCCCCTGCTCCACAGATGATACTGTACAAGCTGATCCCCAGAGTGGCTTCTGTTTTGTCTGCACTCCTTTCTAGGTGGGTGCTCTCCCGCCCCGCCGTGTGTGTGTGCTCTCATGGGCTGATCCTTAGGGCCCAGGCCCATGGGGCTGGTGGGTGCTAGATGTGGGTCAGTGGCACGGTGTCATTCACGCAGCAGCTTCCTTAGTCCAACAACAGGTACACCCTGATATCCTCCCCTAGTCTCAGGCGAGATGCCCAGAAGCACCCGAGTTGGGCAGGCTGCCACTAGGATCCTACTTCATCAGAGGGACGAGGATGCCAGATGAAGTGGCTGCTGCATCAATTAGTAATTATTTTATGGAGCAGTTATAAACAAATTGACACACATTACTGTATGATATATAATGATATATCCTTGAGTCTCTAGTCTACAAAACCATTGAACTTGATACTAGCAAGAATGGATTTTATTGTATGCGTTTATAAGGCCTAATGGCAAACTGAAATAAAAGTACAACAAAACTCTTTTTTTTTAATTTGATTTTATTTTATTTATGAACATACTGTACAGAGGGGTTACAATTACATGGGCAGGATAATGCGTACATTTCTTACCAAGCATTGCAGCCTCCTCCTTTGGTTTACCCTTCACATCCCTTCCCAGCCTCCCCCCTCCCACCCCAATCCCAATCCTTCTCCTTCCCCCCCTTCTCCCCCCCGCACCGACGTTGTAAAGCTCGTTTTGGACATGACAACTTGTACTTCTCATTGTTGCAACAGGTCCACCTGTATCCTTAAACAACTGGTTTTTCCCCATCTCCTCCACAAGTTATACTGACATCAAATATAGTGAAAGCAGGGGTTATACTGTGGGGGAGGGACATACAAAGCAACAAAGAGATAATCTTATAAAAGCGTTAGAAACACATGCATGAAAGAAAAAAACATTAAAATACATATCTAAGGGTTCATTTTCCTGACATCACATTATCTGACCTTTTCCGCTTGACTCATACATATACTAGATATTGCAAATAAGGGAAACCATGGGTCCTATGTTTCTTTGGGCCTGGCTTACTTCACTTAATATAATTTTTTCCAAGTTTTTCCATTTCTTAACAAATGGGGCAATGTCATTCTTTCTGATGGAGGCATAGAATTCCATTGTGTATATATACCACATTTTCTTGATCCATTCATCTACTGAGGGGCATCTGGGTTGGTTCCATATCTTAACCATGGTAAATAATGCTGCAATAAATATTGTTGTGCTGGTAGCTTTAGTGTGGTCTTGTTTGTAAACATTTGGGTAAATGCCCAAAAGTGGGATTGCTGGGTCATAGGGGAGTTCTATGTGAAGTCTTTTGAGGAACCTCCATACTGCTTTCCAAAGTGGTTGAACAAGTTTACATTCCCACCAACCATGAAGTAAGGTTCCTTTCTGTCCACATCCCCTCCAGCATCTGTTGTTGTTAGAGTTCTCAGAATTAAAAAAAAATTGTATGTAAGTAGTGCAAATAATGTTTACTAGAATAGTAAAATACACACAAAAATATTATATTCGTTACATTCAAAAGTAAAATAAGTAAGTACGGAAAGAATTCCTACTGGATAAAAAATATTACAGTGTTTTAACAGGTAGAAGTGATATAGGTTATATGTTTTGTTTTTATAAAACTTATTTATATCTCCCTTTTCTGTTTAACTTAGTGAAGAAAAACGTTAGAAAGCAGAAATTATATGTGACACCTCTTACTTCCAGTACTACGAAGGGGAGTGGCACTTCCTAATGGGAGTCCTGGGATGACACCAACACCAAGTCTATATAGACCCATCAGAGGTCCCTGTGGTGATCCTGAGGGGGAATCTGGGACACCTCACTGCTGCTGCAGCAGGTTCAGCACTTGTTGTGGTGGGCTGCATCCAACAAGGCTCCATCTGTGACCAAACCAAGCAACCCAGCCTCAGGTGCCAAAGCCAGGAGGTAAGGCAGGGCAGACCCCAAGTCCTGCATTCCATCTGTGTGGCCTACACTGCCAAGGCCAGACCCATGCCTGCTTTGAATCCCAATGAGGGTAGGGGATGAGGCCATTGCTGCCAAACGGAGCATCCCCGGAATGGCACCCAGAGCTGTATCCATGTGGACCAGAAGGACAATGGAGGAGGCTACACAGCAAAGCCAAAGGGGCTTTGGGCCTCCAGTGCTGCAGCTGGTGCACTGCAAGTCCAGGCTCCTCTGGCACTGATGGGCATATGCAAGGATGGCTCCATACCTGAGACCACAAGGAACAGAAAATGGAGGTCTATGGGGATGCTGAAGGGGCTCCAGGGTGCTGAGCTGCCACAGCTGTCACAAGCCCGCTGGCAGAGGGGTCAGCACACGACTCTAGTCTCCAGAATGCTCTAAAGTCTGAACCAAGGCTGGGCTGCCTGGCCCCAAGGGGGCGAACTGTCCACCAAGCCTTCCTTCTCCTGTGGACTGTGCAGTGTACAAACATGGTGTCCTCCACCCTACACCCATGGGGGCAGGCAGTGACCCCAGAACAGTCTCACTGGGATGGCACTTGAACCCAAGACCACCACAGACAAGTACCATCACAGCTGACAGAGGAGAGGGCAGCAGTGGCTCAACTTCAGCCTCATGGCTGCCAGCTCCTGGGTGAAATTGAGCAAGTGAGACTGGGAAGGGAGGTGGGCAGGGTGGGCAGGGCTCATCTGGCAATGCTGGGGACCATCCACACACAATCCTTTCACTGCACATCCACCACAAGGGAGGGGGCCCCACTTGAGGAGGCACCACACCCACAAGCACTACAGAAGTGGAGGTTCACGTGGTAACATAGAAAGGGCTCCAGGGTACAGCCTTGCTGCTGTATTGAACAACTGGCAAAAAAAAAAAGGAAAAATGACCACTAAAACTTTTCATCAATGATAATCTATTATACTTTAAAAAGAGTTTTACTTTCCTCTTGTCCTATATTTTTGCATGGGTCCCTCTGAATTAACCAGAAATCTCCAGGATTTCTTCATGCACAGTAATACAAATAAATATAGCTTCTATTCTTTTTTGAATTAAGGGACGTTGCATTTAGTTTTTTCCCATGTTTGATTCATGAAAAAGAAATCCTGAAGTGTATCTGTAAAACACAAAGCTCGAGTTACCCAAAGAGAAATAATCACATGATTAGTGGGTCAGATGATATTTCATCTTTGCATTTCTTTAGAAAACTGCATACTACTTTCTACAACGAGAATATTAACCTGTATTTTGACCAAGAGAGTACAAAATTTCCTTTTCTCCACACTCTCACAACATTATTACCTTCTGAGTTTTTTAAAGGGCAGGTTTTTACTATGAGCAGTACCCCAGACTGGCCTTAGAATCAAATCCTCTTACTCCAACCCCCTAAATGCTTGGAATTACAAGCCTTTACCACCACACCTGGCTTCTTTGATTTTTTTGATAAGAGTTATAATAATTATGAAGTAGTATCATAGTAATTTTGAGCTGCATTTCTCTAATGACGTCTGTTCAGAAAGCATTAAGCCAGCATAGAAGTGGTATTACACACAACTTTGTGATTTTCAGGGCTTTTTGGAAAGCATGTCTATTCAGAACTTTTGTCCATTTTAAATCAAGTTTCTTATTAATCTCATCTTTAATGTCTCTATACAAAATCAATACTTAATTCAATGTAGTAGAAAGGAAAAATTAAACAACGCCTAACATTTTTCAATTTTCAATAAAATGATATTGCTTAAATCATTTTCTGTTTATGCTTGAGACTATATAACTCAATTTGGGTAGACCTTTTACAAAACTTTATGTACATTATTTATTTTATGTTGATTGCTCTTTCCAAACCCTGCATGTCTAATTTTGGTTCTTTCAGTCTCATGTAGTTGATTTCAAACTGAAGAATAAATGGAAGGAAACAAACAAAAAAATAGAGTTCCTCTCATCTGATGATGCCTCTACAAGAATGAGGAAAGAGTTCATCCTGCTAAGGATCTATGATAGGATTTCAAAAAGATAGTTCATTCTTCTAGGTTTTCCCTATCTTTGTGATGTACCTTAAATTATGTAAACCAAAATATACTGTTCAGATACGATTATGTTTTATCAGTTTTGTACATTTTCATATGGACTTCACATCTGTCTACAACATTCCTTCTTTATAATGTCCCTGATATTTTTACACTATCAAAACATAAGATAACCATTTTGATTTACAGCATGAGAAGTTATCCACCTGGGTTCCTTGGAAGCAGAGCGTTGTCAATAGGTAACATTACTTCTGGTTGCTCACTACATGTAATGGTTTCTGTAATACATTTTATTTAGTATTTAAAAAACTGTTGGCTAAACTCAAAGCTCATTCATAGAAGTTTATGTTAAATTTTTCACAAGTTTTATTTCTCTTAATTCTTAAGATAACATTTGCTATAATGCTAATGTTATTACCATTTTAGTGTTGGGAAAATTGTAATTAAAGGCACTAAGTGAATGGCCCAAAGACACACAGTGAGGAAGGAAATGAATCAAAGTTTCCAAAAATCTTTCATCAATTACAGAAAAGGTAGGTAAAATCTCACCATTCTCTTACACTCTAAATTCAATATTCATATTGCCCAAGAAATAATAGCATAGCAATTATTCCCCATGATGATTTTTTCTGTCACAATTTGACTTCAGCACAGACTGTGTTGGCGACATTGCGTTATCATGTACATAATTGAGCTTATAAATTGATTTTCAAAGACAGCCAAATTTCTTCTGTCCTACACTTCCATTTTTCTTTTAAAAAAGTACCAAAACATTTAAATATCATCACTTTCTGTCTTTTAAGAATCCAAAAGAGAAATAAATTCACATTTAATTTAATAAATTCACATTTACTTTTAAAGCAAAGTGCTTTAAAAGTAGGAGATGATAATAACAGGCCCCCATGAAGTAAATTTTCTTCTACTTTTAAAATTATTCTGACAGCCTTGTGCTGGTTGGTCACACCTGTAATCTTGTCTACTTGAGATATCTACTCAGGAGGCTGAGATCTGTGGAGAACAATTGGAAGCCAATCAGGGCAAAAAAATATTTGAGATTATTTTTCAAAAATTTTAATGAACTAGCAAAGAGCCAGGAGTGGAGATGTAGCTCATATAATAGCTCACCAATCTAGAGAGGAAAGGCCTAGCAAGACCTTGAAGCCCTGAATTCAAATTCTGATCACACCAACACGTGTGCACTCATGCACAAACACACAGATTTATTCATAATACCTTCATGTCAGTGTTTTGCATTAATTTATTTGTTAACGATATTATATGGGTAAAATAAGGGAAATGAACTCTTCAATCTCAGAACATTTTTATACATTTTTTTATTTTAACAATACTGCACAGAGGGGTTACATTTACATGAGCAAGGTAATGAGTACATTTCTTAACAAGCATTGTTACCTCCTCCTTTGTTTTTCCCCCACCATCCCTTCTCTCCCACCTCCACAAGTACACTCCACTCCTCCTCTCCCCCTCCCCCTGCCTAAATTGTACAATTCATTTTTCAACATAGTGTCTTGTGCATCTCATTGTTACCAAAGGTCAAACCGTATCCCTATTTAAGCATTTTGTTTTTTCCTTCCCCTCCCCAAATTAAAGAAACGTATATACAAGATGTAGGCACACCAACTTCAAATATAGTGAAAAAAGGGGTTATAGCATGGTTGAGGAACATACAAAGAAACAAAAAAATCACATCATATAGTATTTGTATGTTAGAAATAATAACAAGATAGAACCACTTGTGTCCCTATCTTGGGGTTCATTTAGCTTAACATCATCTTATCTGGTCAAATGCATATAGCTTTTGACATTTTATGATAATCCGGGACATATATTAGTTATTGAAAATAAGAGAAACCATGGGACCTATGTTTCTTTGGAGTTGGCTTATTTCACTTAATAAATTTTTTTCCAAGTCTTTCCATTTCCAAACAAATTGGGCGATATCATTCTTTCTGATGGAAGCATAGAATGCAATTGTATATATTTACCACGTTTTCTTGATCCATTCATCTACTGAGGGGCATAGGGGTTGGTTCCATATCTTAGCTATGGTAAATAATGCTGCAATAAACATAGTTGTGCTGGTAGTTTTAGTATGGTCTTGTTTGTGATCCTTTGGGAAAATGAACAAAAGTGGGGTTGCTGGGTCATAGGGGAGCTTTATGTGGAGTCTTTTGAAGAAACTCCATACTGCTTTCCAAAGTGGTTGAACACGTTTACACTCCCACCAAAAATGGAGTAGGGTTCCCTTGTGGCCACATCCCCTCCAGCATCTGTTGTTGTATAAATATGGATTGCCTCATGAATTTGCGAGTCATCCTTGTTCAGGGGCCATGCTAATCTTCTCTGTATCATTTCAATGTTAGTAAATGGGCTACCAGATTAAGCACAGAACATGTTTTTTTTCCGGGGGGTCCGGTCGTGGGGCCTGTACTCTGGGCCTGGGCGCTGTCCCTCAGCTCTTCAGCTCAAGGCTAGCGATAGCTCTACCACTTGAGCCATAGCGCCACTTCCAGCTTTTTTCTTTTTGTTTATGTGCTGCTGAGAAATTGAACCCAGGGACTCAGGCATGCAAGGCAAGCACTCTACCACTGAGCCACCTTCCCAGCCCCAGAACATTTTTTATATAGAAAGTGTAATTGATTTTCTTAAACTAGACAATTCCACAAAAAGTAAGTTCAAAAGAATTGTCATGAAATTTTAGAATCATGCATTTCTTACATAAGCACACATTTTTGATGTTGGCATCATTTGTGGAGGGGAAGGGAAAAATATTTAAATAGGGATACAGGAAAACCAATTGCAGCAACGAAAGGAACTTTACAACTTTGGCATCTCTACTATGCCATACCTGCAGATTGTAATTTGATTGCTTATTTTGAGGTAGTATCACTATGCTGGGCCTGCTTGGACTGTAGTCCTCCAAACACAAGCAAAACACATTGCACCCAGCAAATGGTTAGAGTTTCTGAAAAGTCTTTTTTTGTCTGGGCTTGCCTGGAAATGCAATGCTCTAATCTCTGTTTTCTAAGTAGATAATATTACAGGATTGAGCCACTTTATCCAATAAAAGTATACAATTTCAAGATATCTTGATATTGCCTATATTTGTGCTTAACATATATAGCTAACCTTAATTTTCTCCCTCTTTTGTTGAGTAATCTGAGTTGAAAATATTGATTTTCTTGATATACATGGCTTTGTTTTGGATGGAATCCCCTCACAATTCAAAAAATCTCCCAAAAAGTTTATGTCAAGAATCACGGAAAAGAAGGCTTCAGGTTGGGAAAAACCCCACTGATCCTTAACTTATAATTGCAGTATATTTATAGTGTTAGTCAATGCTTTTGAAGAATGAGAAGAGAAGGAAGGCAGAAATGTGAAAGATGTCAGGTCTCTGTAGAATTTCTGTAGTTGTCACTTCATGTTATCTTCTTCCTTAAAACTTGATTTATTAAGACCCTCTGGGTGGATATTGGTTGGACTGATTGGTAAACTTACCCAAGAAATGAAGCTGATTTTAGAAGGTGATGATTTGGTAAATAAAGGAATGATGACAATGAGCACAGATATTGTCACAGAATGAGCCGGCAAGGTTCAATTGCTGAACAGCAAAACAAAGCAGCTTCAAGTCCGATGATCGACATTGAAACATATATAGATAGATGCATATATGTATACATATACACACATATGTGAAAAAGTAAATATCCAGTAGAATACAGAGAAACTTGGTGTGACAAGTATTAAACTATATCAAACTGGTTGTAGGAAAGGTACAGTAAAATATCAATTGTTTAGCATAGATTTTGCATAGATTTGTAAAGGATGAAAATTTTTCCTTCATTTTATACTTTACAAATATCCTTAGTATGTTTTAAGTTTTTTTTTTTTATATTGTAGTTGGAGCATCTATACAATGTTGAGAACCGGCATTACATAAAGTATGCAACATGAATACGACAGCCTGCATAGGAAAGTTCATTAGATTCTTATTTCCAATTAACCAACAGGAGAAATGGAGTTCCAGGTCAGATTTTATGTAGCGCACTGGCCTTGAACACAAAAGCACCATTCAGGCCGTGAGTTTAAGCTCTAGGATCTACAGAAACAAAAACACAAAATACAACTTGGAGTTAGATATTTTATAATGAAGCATTTTTATATACTTTACCTTGTTGGAAAGACTAGATTTCTGTGTTAGCTTTATAACCTACCATAATAAGTGATATTGTCCATTTAATAAGCAGAAAGGCTTACTCAGATTTATAAGTTTGAAGGTTTGAGTGTATGTTCAATTGGTTTTATGGCTTTGGTGGTCTATGACAAGACAACGTCAAGGTGGGGAGTATGTCAAAAAGAAATGTTTTTGACCTAGAATGATTAAAGAGAAAAGAAGAAAGTAGATGACAGTCCATGTTCTCATAGGTTTCACTCTGAAGAACTTAATCTCCAAAAGAACTATTCAGGTATTCTCCACAGTCTGGGAGGAAATGATAAGTCATTTTTCTTTAACACATAGGTCTTTCTGGGGCATTCTAAATTCAAATGGCAACACCTTCACCAATGATAATGACTTGTCCAGGGGTTGAAGCAACTAGATATGTCTACAAATTCTAATTAGATCTCAGCAGACTAAATATCTTATGGAATTCCTATTAAAATATTTTCTTGCATACTTACTGGGTCTTCATACTACACATGTGTATATCTGTGTATACGTGTGTATGTGTGTGTTTGAATAAACTAATATAGCATTGTAGCAGATAAAATATTAGTGTGGCCTTTTTCTTCTCATACCATGAAAACCTGCCACAATTCCCAATCAAATTCCATCCAAGATCAACATTAATGCTGTTCCAAAAGTTCTGTATGCAAACCCATGTACATCTACTTCATTTAAGACGGCAATGGTGCATGAAAATGTTAAGTCTTCCAATTACATTGTCACCAAGGAAACAACGTACAATATTTCCTTTAAAAATATCTAGATTGGCTGGGCGCTGGTGGCTCACACCTGTAATCCTAGCTACACAGGAGGCTGAGATCTGAGGATTGCGGTTCAAAGCCAGCCGGGGCAGGAGAGACAGTGAGACTCCTATCTCCAATAAACCACCAAAACACCGGAAGTGGTGCTGTAGCTCAAGTGGTAGAGCACTCGCCTTGAGCTGAAGAGCTGAGGGACAGTGCCCAGGCCCAGAGTTCAAGCCCCACGGCCGACAATATATATATATATATATATATATATATATATATATAGAGAGAGAGAGAGAGAGAGAGAGAGAGAGAGAGAGATTGTAGAACACTTTAGCCAGAAAATTGAAGGAGTATACTTCATAGGATTTAATTTAAATATTTAGTCACTGAAATGGATATTCAATATCCACAACTTAGAGCCCTTTTAAAATACATAATTGCAAACCTCATCTATTACCATCTTCTGTGAAGACAGTCCTTGCTGAAAACGAACCAAATGTGGTAAACCAATTAAAATGTACGCCATTGTCAAATGCTGTTGTTTTAAATCATGGAAGTGACAGAGCAATTAATGCCAGTGAACAGCTGGTTCTAAGGAGTATGGAAAGTGATTACTTTGTACTCTAGGTGGAAAACTCCACAGATATTTCAGATTGTGCTTCGTTCTAGGCATTTGTGAGATACATTTTGGAAAGCACAATGAATGAAAGCATGTTGTTTTATAAAGATTTGCTGGCTGACAAACCAAGGAATGAAAAGTTATTGAAATATTTCAAATGAGAAGACTGACAATAGGGTGGGTAAGATGTGATATGCAGCTTTAGATACACACTGAAGCAAACCAAAGAATAGGAATTTTTTTCCTTAACTAATGCTTTCTGGGTATATTGTGCTATACACTATAATGATGAAATGATCATTTCTTTGGAAAAGTCAGGAAAAAAAACATTGTCACCTGTTGAATTTCTTTTTAAAGTGAATCTTAAATAAAAAGGATGAAGAAATTTAAATATGTTAATAAAACATTGTCAAGTTTTACTTTAATTTTTCAGTAAAAATTAAAACAAACTAACAGACTATTAGTCCATTAAGATTTATAAGTTTCCTGTCATATTTTATTTTCCTTTTGTTCCTCTTTTTTGGGTGATAAGATTATTTTTTTCAGAAAGGCAACCTAGTCTTAACCATTACCCAAAAAGTTTATGCTGTCATAGAATCAGAGAGTTTTATTTATTAAATTAAGACAAAAGTAGGCTCATTTTATGCCAACTGAAAATATAAACACCAAAAACATTTTTCACTAAAAAACCACTCATAAAAAACCATGAGGATTTGGGGGAAGATGGAAGACGAAAAGCTGGAGGGTAAACAAGCTCTTGCATAGAAAGCAGTTAGTGTGCCATCACAGTACAGAGAATTTGGCAAGAGAGGGAAAATCCAGGCAAGATGACAGACCTGAGCACTTGCCAGTAGCCACAGCTGTGGCATCAGTAGGGACAGCGCCAGTGGCTATAGCCACCATATCTACAGAGAGAGTCCACAACAAAGGCCCCAGATGAGGCCGGTGAGCATATTCTACTCAACACCAGCAAGAACTGACAAGGAGCAGATATCTTCATCCTGCAGATCACAGACCAGAGACGACCCAGGAACCAACAATCCAGCATGAGTAGAATCCTGACATCCTCACTCCTCAGGGAGCAGAGGAGGGAAGGCCTCCCCTCCCCCACCACCAGAGATCTCCATCTATGATACTGTGCTACTCAGGGCTGAGCAGATAGCTCCAACTCAGGCTTTGGAAGAAAACAAAAGAGTCATTTAGCAGGTCATAGGAAGTAGACATGACCTGCCAGGGTCAGCTCCACCCAGGGGAATGTCACCCCACCCAGCCAGTGGTAGCTCTGTCCTCAGAGGAGTGATTTCCTTCACAGGGTAAACAAAACTAAAGGCTGCCCCTCATTAGAGTAGCCTAGACAAACAATTGAAGCTCAGTAAACATAAACCCTGAGAATGGGTTCCATGAGTATTTCAGGAGTTGCGCCTCAGGGAAAAGCTATTGTTTCCTAAAAGGCCTCAACCCTACCCAGAACCTAGACTCATCACAGCATCTTCACACTGGAGGAAATAGCCATCTCCCTCTTTTGTGATACTCAAAGCAGATCTCCCTCCCACTGAAATAGCCTGGGAGGAGGATCACAAAATCCTGAGTAAAGCAGAGCATTTTTCTGCCTGCCCAAAAATACTAACTTAAGAAATCAATCAAGCAAAACGAAAACCAAACACCACAAGCACACAAGCATAAGCAAGCATAACCAAGTGACTGGATATGGACACAGGGGAGATACAGTGTCATCCCATTACCCCCACCCAAAAAAAAAAAAAATCAAAGAACTCTATTTTAACCTTTTTTTCAATTTTTATTTTTTTAAGTGTTTGATGTTAATTTTTTCTCATATTTTTTATTTTTGGTGTGTGTGTGTGTGTGTGTGTGTGTGTGTGTGTGTGTGTGTGTGTGTGTGTGTGTGTTTAATCTCTTCTGACCTTTTGGTCCTTTTTTATTGTTTTCATTTTTTTCTCTCTTTCTTCTTTTTTTGTTTGAGTTAATTGCCGTTCTGCTCATCCCCAGATATTTACCTGTGGTCGATTATTAGACCTTATTCCCCATTGTGTTCATACTTAATCCAGAAATTTATTACTCTATTCAAAACGTCTTAGGCTTAACTTCTTTAATAGCAGTATTATCTCTTTATACCAATATAATTTTCAAGTAACTAATTTTAAAACTTTTAACTTTTTAGTTTTTCATGTTTCCTTTCTATCCGTCCTCTCATTTCATCCTTTCCTTTTCTTCTCTCAATATCATTTCTTTAAATTTACATAATTTTTAAGTGTTTCACTTCTTAAATTTAAATTTTTGTTTATCCATTTTTTTCTTTAGTTTTTAAAATCTCTCTCCTATCATTCTGTCCAATCCATTTCCCGCTCAGAAATTAGGACTTGGTTAAATTCACTCTTCTCTTACCTCTCCACATCCCTCTAATCCCATTTTTCTCCACATTTCTCCCTAAACCTAATAATTTCTGGTGTGTCAAATCCTTTTTGCATTTAGTAGCCCCTTAGTTCATGGTTGTTTGATGTTGAATAGATTGTATCTGATGAACTAGATTGTATCTGCAGACATTTTGACTGTGCAACTACAGAACTCCAGTTGATGCTTGCCTTAAAATAGTGTTCTAGCACAAATTGGTTTTACCTTCATACCAAATGGGCAAAACAAGCCAAAAAAACAAGAAAAATGGCAAGTCCGGGTATACGAATTCCCACTCATGATAATCAGGAGACCGATTAGTTAATGAATAATGCAGAGAAGAGTTCCCAAAAAGCTCTACAAACACTCCTTGTAAACATGGTGAATGAATAGATTGAAAACTTGCAAAGGACTCTGTGAGTGTGATAGAGAGCAACAGGGGGCGAACCAATGATTAATACAGGAATCTTATGAACATGAGGAAGCTACTCAAAGATTAATACAGGAATTGCATGAACAGGTAGAGAACAGTGAAAGCGAAATACAGGAATCGCATGAGAAAGCTGAGATCAGTCAAAGAGAAAGACAGGAATTGCATGATTGTGAGGAAGCTAATCAAAGAGTAATACAGGAATTGCGAGAGAGGGATGACAATAGACTAAATCAATAAAGGCATTGATGGAATCTATGAATATACAGTTGAATGAATTCAGAGGGGGGAATGCCCAATGGAGCCCAATAAAAGGAATGGGAGTCCTAGGAAGCCATAAGGAATAATCTAAGTGATTTGAGAATAAAAACTGAACACCAAATTAAGGAAGTAAAGTTCATACAAGACCTAAAACAAAGCTCCAACAAAGAATTTGAATCCATCAAAGCCAAACAATTAGAAGGAAAAGAAATAAAAAACAAAGTAGAAAATCTTGACAGTCAGTTAGACCATGCAGAAGATAGAATCTCAGGGATAAAAGACAGCCTAGATATTATAGAGAAAGAATGTATAACTATCCAAGACAAATCCAAGAAATATGATAGATCTATTCAACATTTGGAAGGCACCATCAGAAGGCCTAACCTGAGGATAATGGGTGTAGAGGAGCACCTAGAGACAGAAGTTAATGGTTTAGAAATTTTATGTAACAGAATCTTAGTAGAGAACTTTCCAAACATGCAAAAAGATAAGCCTATACAGATACAAGACGCTTTTAGAACCACCAAATCAGACTTACAAAAGATACTTAAAGATGTCCTACACATAGAAAACCAATAAGACCACAATAAAGGCCAAGAAACAGCATCCAAGGGAATAAAATTAGAACTCAACACTAAAAGCCACCAAAGAAAAGTCCTGTAACACATGGAGGCTGAACAACACACTGTTGAATCACCAATGGGTCATAGAAGAGATTAGAAAGGAAATGCAAATGTTCGTGATATTCAACAAAAATGAACACATAAATTGCCAGCTTCTCTGGGACACAGGAAATGCAGTTCTCAGAGGCAATTTTGTACCTCTGAGTTTCTACATCAACAAATTAGAGAGATCTGAAAACAACAATTTAATTAGACATCTGAACCTTCATGAAAAAGAGCAACAAAATAAACACCAATCCAGTAGATTGAAAAAATAATTAAATTTAAATCAGATTTAAACTAATTAGAATCCAAAAAAACCTAGAAAGAATCAACAAAACAAAGAGTTGGTTCTTCAAAAAGTTAACAAAAGTTGACAGACCCTTAGCAAATCTTATCAGAAGAAGAAGAGCACACAAGGAAATAAACTCAGAGATGAGAATGGAAACATCACCACAGAAACAACCAAGATACAGAACATTATAAGGGAATACTTCTCAAAGCTTTTGCTAATAAGTTTGAGAATCTGGTAGAAATAGACCTTTTCCTAGCAAATACTGACATGACAAAACTAAACCAAGATGAGTTAAACCAACTTAACAGACCCATATCAAGCATTGAAATAGAAACATCAATAAGAGTACTCTCATCTAAGAAAAACCCTTGACCAGATGGATTTACAGTGAAATTCTACAAGGACTTCAAAGCAGAGCTCACACCAATACTCCTCCAACTTTTCAATGAAATTGACAGAGAAAGTGCACTACTGAACTCATTCTATGAAGACATCATAACCCTCATCCCAAAACCAGGCAGGGACTCATCAAAGAAACAGAACTATAGACCCATTTCTTTGATGAACATTGATGCAAAACTTCTCAACAAAATTTTGGCCTACCTACTTCAACAATTCATCCAAAAATCATACAACACGATCAAACAGGATTCATTTCAAGGTTGCAAAGCTGGTTAAATATATGCAAATCAATTAATATAATTCATCACATCAACAAGAGCAAGGATAAGAACCACATGATTATCTCAATAAATGCAGAAAAAAGCATTTGACAAGTTCCAAAACCCCTTTATGATAAAGGTTCTGGAAAAATTAGGAATCCAGGGAACATTCTTCAAAACAATAAAGGCTGTATATGACAAACCTACAGCCAGCATTATACTTAATGGTGAAAAACTAAAGCCATTTCCTCTTAAGAACGAAACAAGGATGTCCAATCTCTCCACTTCTCTTCAATTTAGTATTAGAATACCTAGCTACAGCAATAAGACAAGAGGCAATCATTAGAGGATCCAAATAGGTAAAGATCATGTAAAACTCTCCCTCTTTTCAGATGATATGATCTTATATTTAAAGATTCTCACAGAATCCACTCCCAAATCACTCATGCTCATTGAAAACTTTGGCAGAGTAGCAGAGTATAATGTTAACCCTCAAAAATCAACGGCTTTACTATACGCCAACAATGAGAATAGCGTGGCTGAAATAAGGAAAACAACTCCATTCGTAATAGCCCCACAAAAAATGAAATGACTAGGAGTTAGTTTAACCAAAGAAGTAAAAATCTCTATGATGAAAACTTAAAAAACCTAAAAAAGGAAATCAAAACAGAACTTAGAAATTGGAAAAACATCTCTGGATTGGAAAGATCATCATCATGAAAATGGCAACACTTCCCTAGGCTATGTACAAATTCAATGTGATAGTTATCAGTATTCCAACCTCATTCTTCAAGAAAATAGAAGAGGCAATCCAAAAATTCATATGGAACAATAAAAGACCTCGAATAACAAAAACAATCCTTAATAGAATAGTGCTGGAGGAATATCAATACCAAATTTCAAACTCTACTACAGAGCCATAGTAATCAAAACAGCATGGTATTGGTACCAGAACCGATCTCAGGACCAATGGAATAGAAGTGAAAACCCAGAAATTAACCCACAGACATATAGCCATCTAATCTTCGATAAGGGAGCTAAAAAAATAGAATGGAAGAAAGGAAGCCTCTTCAGTAAGTGGCTGGCACAATAGGTCAATCACTCATAGAAAAATAAAGCTAAATCCTTAACTTTCACCCTGCACCAGAATCAACTCCAAATGGATCAAAGACCTGGAGACACCCTAGGTCTCCTTGTCACGGGCCAAAATTTTCTTTTTTTTTTTTTTTTTTGATACATGTTATCATATTTCTTTTTTTTTTTTAAATTTTATTTTATTTTATTTGAGAACATACTGTACAGAGGGGTTACAATTACATGGGCAGGATAATGCATACATTTCTTACCAAGCATTGCAGCCTCCTCCTTTGTTTACCCTTCACCTCCCTTCCCAGCCTCCCCCCTCCCTCCCATCCAATCATAACCCCCCCCCAACCGACATTGTAAAGCTGGTTTTGACATGACATTTTGTACTTCTCATTGTTGCAACAGGTCCACCTGAATCCTTAAACGACTTGTTTTTCCCCATCTCCTCCACATGTTACACTGACATCAAATATAGTGAAAGCGGGGGGTTACACTGTGGGGGAGGGACATACAAAGCAACAAAGAAATAATCTTATAAATGCGTTAGAAACACATGCATGAAAGAAACAAAAACATTAAAATACATATTTGAGGTTTCGTTTTCCTAACATCACATTATCTGACTTTTTCCGCTTGACTCATACCTATACTAGATATTGCAAATAAGGGAAACCATGGGACCTATGTTTCTTTGGGCCTGGCTTACTTCACTAAATATAATTTTTTCCAAGTCTTTCCATTTCCTAACAAATGGGGAAATGTCATTCTTTCTGATGGAGGCATAGAATTCCATTGTGTATATATACCACATCTTCTTGATCCATTCATCTACTGAGGGGCATCTGGGTTGGTTCCATGTCTTAGCTATGGTAAATAATGCTGCAATAAACATAGTTGTGCTGGTAGCTTTAGTGTGGCCTTGTTTGTGATCATTTGGGTAAATGCCCAAAAGTGGGATTGCTGGGTCGTTGGGGAGCTCTATGTGGAGTCTTTTGAGGAACCTCCATACTGCTTTCCAAAGTGGTTGAACAAGTTTACATTCCCACCAACAATGAAGTAAGGTTCCTTTCTGTCCACATCCCCTCCAGCATCTGTTGTTGTTAGAGTTCTTGATTTTTGCTGTTCTAACTGGAGTGAGGTGATATCTCAATGTTGTTTTGATTTGCATTTCTTTTATGGCTAGGGATGTTGAACATTTCTTCATGTGTCTATTGGCCATCCTTCTTTCTTCTTCAGAGAAGCTTCTCTTTAAGTCTTTCGCCCACTTACTTATTGGGCAGTTGTTTCTTTGAGGATTTGTTGTTGGGTGGTTTAATTTTTTGAGTTCCGAGTATATTTTAGATATGAGACCCTTGTCCGTTGTATGGCTAGGAAAGATCTTCTCCCAGTCCGTGGGCTTTTTATTGATCTTGCTAGCTATGTCATTTGCCCTGCAGAAGCTCTGCAACCTTATACAATCCCATTTGTCCAGCCTTTCTTTGATTTGTTGTGTTTCCGGGTCTCTATTCAGAAAATTTCGGCCTGAGCCAAGGAGACCCAGGGTTTCTCCTATTCCATCCTGTAATGTTTTCAGAGTGTCTGCTTTGAGTTCAAGGTCTTTGACCCATTTGGAGTTGATTCTGGTGCAGGGTGATATATAAGGATCTAGCTTTAGTTTTCTACTTGTAGTTAACCAGTTTTGCCAGCACCATTTACTGAAGAGGCTGTCTGTCTTCCATTCTATTGTTTTAGCTCCCTTATCGAAGATTAGATGGCTATAGGTCTGTAGGTTCATTTCTGGGTTTTCAATTCTATTCCATTGGTCCTGAGGTCTGTTCTTATGCCAATACCAAGCTGTTTTGATTACTATGGCTTTATAGTAGAGTTTGAAATTTGGTATTGATATTCCTCCAGCAGTGTTCTTTTCATTGAGGAGCGTTTTTGCTATTCGGGGTCTTTTATTGTTCCATATGAATTTTTGGATTGCCTCTTCTATTTCCTTGAAGAATGAGGGTGGAATTTTGATAGGTATTGCGTTGAATTTGTAGATAGCCTTGGGAAGTATTGCCATTTTCACGATGTTAATCTTTCCAATCCAGGAGCATGGGAGGTTTTGCCATTTTTTAAGTTCTGTATTGATTTCCTTTTTCAAGATTTTAAAGTTTTCATCATAGAGGTCCTTCACTTCTTTAGTTAAGTTAATTCCTAGGTATTTTATTTTTTGTGGGGCTATTACAAATGGAGTTGCTTTCCTAATTTCAGCCACACTTTTCTCATTGTTGGCATACAGAAAAGCCATTGATTTTTGGGGGTTAATTTTATAACCTGCTACTTTGCCAAAGTTTTGAATCAGCTTGAGTAATTTGGGAGTGGAGTCTATGGGATTCTTTAAATACAAGATCATGTCATCTGCAAAGAGGGAGAGTTTTATTTCTTCTTTCCCTATTTGGATCCCCTTTATGTCTGCATCTTGTCCTATTGCTGTAGCTAGGCATTCTAATACTAGATTGAAGAGGAGTGGAGAGAGTGGGCATCCTTGTCTTGTTCCTGAGTTAAGAGGAAATGGCTTTAGTTTTTCACCATTGAGTATAATGCTGGCTGTAGGTTTGTCATATACAGACTTATCGTATTGAGGAATGTTCCATGGATTGCTAATTTTTCCAAAACCTTCATCATAAAGGGGTGTTGGATCTTGTCGAATGCTTTTTCTGCGTCTATTGAGATAACCATGTGGTTCTTATTCTTGCTCCTGTTGATGTGATGAATAATATTAATTGATTTGCGTATATTGAACCAGCTTTGCATCCCTGCAATGAATCCTGTTTGATTGTGGTGTATGATTTTTTGGATGAATTGTTGAAGTCGGTTGGCCAAAATTTTGTTGAGAAGTTTTGCATCAATGTTCATCAAAGAAATGGGTCTATAGTTCTCTTTCTTTGATGAGTCCCTGCCTGGTTTTGGGATGAGGGTTATGATGGCTTCATAGAATGTGTTCGGTAGTGAGCTTTCTCTTTCAATTTCATTGAAGAGTTGGAGGAGAATTGGTGTGAGCTCTGCTTTGAAGGCCTTGTAAAATTCCGCTGTAAAACCATCTGGTCCTGGACTTTTCTTAGCTGGGAGGTCTCTTATTGCTGTTTCTATTTCAATGCTTGAAATGGGCCTGTTAAGATAGTTTAACTCATCTTGGTTTAGTTTTGGCATGTCAATATTTGCTAGGAAGAGGTCCATTTCTGTCAAGTTCTCAAACTTATTAGCATACAGTTTTGAGAACTATTCCCTTATAATGTTCTGAATCTTGGTTGTTTCCGTGATCATGTTTCCATTCTCATCTCTGAGTTTATTAATTTGGGTGTGTTCTCTTCTTTTTCTGATAAGATTTGCTAAGAGTCTGTCAATTTTGTTAAGTTTTTCGAAGAACCAACTCTTTCTTTTGTTGATTATTTCTATAGTTTTTTTGGATTCAAATTCATTTAATTCTGATTTAATTTTGATCATTTCTTTCCGCCTACTGGATTGGGGTTTATGTTGCTGCTCTTTTTCAAGGAGGTTTAGATGTGTCATTAAATTGTTAGTTTCAGATCTTTCCAATTTGTTGACGTAGGAGCTCAGAGCTATAAACTTGCCTCTGAGTACTGCCTTTGCTGTGTCCCAGAGGAGCTGGTATTTTGTGTGTTCATTTTTGTTAAATAGCATGAACATATGAATTTCCTTTCTAATCTCTTCCATGACCCACTCATGATTCAGCAGTGTGTTGTTCAGCCTCCATGTGATACCGGACTTTCTTTGGTGGCTTTTGGTGTTGAGTTCTAACTTTATTCCCTTGTTGTCAGAGAGAATGCAAGGTATAACTTCAATGTTTCTGAATTTAGACAAGTTTGCTTTGTGGCCTAAAATGTGGTCTATTTTAGAAAACGTTCCATGTGCTGCTGAGAAAAACGTGTATTCTGATGCTGCTGGGTGAAATGTTCGGTAAATGTCTGTTAAGTCTAGTTGATCTATGCAGCTGTTTAGATCTGCGGTTTCTCTGTTGAGTTTTTGCCGAGTTGATCTATCTAGTGGGGAGAGTGGTGTGTTAAAATCCCCAACAATTAATGTCTTTGGATCTATATGGGATTTGAGGGAAAGTAGTGTTTCTTTGATAAATTTGGGTGCTCCATTGTTTGGCGAATAGATATTTAGAATTGTAATATCCTCCTGAAGGAGAGATCCTTTAATTAGTATGTAGCGACCTTCTTTATCTCTTTTCACGAATTTTAATTTGAAGTCTATTTTATCTGATATTAGGATTTCAACTCCCGCCTGTTTATGGGGGCCGTTTGCTTGGTAGATTTTGTTCCAGCCTTTAACCTTGAAAATGTGTTTGTTTTTACGGGCAAGATGTGACTCCTGCAGGCAGCAGATAGAAGGGTCTTGTTTTTTAATCCAACTAGACAGTCTATGTCGCTTAATTGGAGAGTTCAGTCCGTTAACATTAAGAGATAGGACTGAGAGGTATTTGGGAGTTCCTGCCATGTTATCTACCTTCTTGGGGGCTGCGAAAACTGGGTTCTTCCTATGGTTCTTGGATTCTCAGTTTGGGTGCAGTTTCTTGGCCTTTATTGCGGTCTTGTTGGTTTTCTATGTGTAGGACATCTTTAAGAATCTTTTGTAGGGCTGGTTTGGTGGAGATGTATTGTTTCAATTTTTCTTTGCTATGGAAGGTTTTTATTTGGCCTTCAGTTATGAAGGAGAGTTTAGCTGGGTACAGTATTCTTGGTTGATAGTTGTTTGTTTTTAGGGCATGGCATACATCATTCCAGGCTCTTCTTGCTTTGATTGTCTCTGCTGAGAAATCTGAGGTGATTCTAATTGGTTTCCCTTTATAAGTGATTACCCTTTTCTCTCTGACAGCTTTAAGGATCTTTTCCTTGTTCTGAGTTGATCCTGTGTGGATTATAATGTGACGGTGGGATGTCCTATTCTGGTCTGGTCTATTTGGGGTTCTAAAGGCTTCTTGTATCTGGACAGGCCTATCTTTTTGCATGTTTGGGAAGTTCTCTGCTAGGATCCTGTTAAACAGATTTCCTAGACCATTAACCTCTGTTTCTAGGTGCTACTCTACACCCATTATCCTTAGATTAGACCTTCTGATGGTGTCTTCCAGGTGTTGGATAGATCTATCATATTTCTTGGACTTGTCTTGGATGGTTGTATGTTCTTTCTCTATAATATCTAGGCTGTCTTCAATCCCTGAGATTCGATCTTCTGCATGGTCTAACCTGCTGTCAAGACTCTCTACTTTGTTTTTTTTTCTTTATTTTTTTTTTTTTTTGGGAAGGAGAGAGAGCTGGGAAAGAGAGGAAAGAGCTAGAAAAGAGCAGAGAGAGGGGTAAGAACAGTAGCACTCACGTGGTATTCAGGTAAGGGGTAGGTTTATTCAGTGGACCTGCTGGGACCAGGCAAGTTTGGCAATCCATGTGGCTGGGAAAGAGAGAGGGAAGAGCTAGAGCAGAGAGAGAGCTAGAAAAGAAGAGCAAGAGCAAGAACTAGAAAAGAACAGAGCGAGAAAAAGAGCTCTACTTTGTTTTTTATCTCTTTTCCTTCTAGTTGGTCAGCTTTGATGGCTTCAAGTTCTTTGTTGAAGCTCTGTTTTAGGTCTTGTATGAATTTCTTTACTTCCTTAATTTGGTGTTCAGTGTTTGTCTTCAAATCACTTAGTTGATTGGTTATGGTTTCTTTGGGCTCCCATTCCTTCTGTTGGGTTCCATTCAGCATTCCCTTTGTGGTCTCCCTGACTTCCTTCAGCTCTTTTTAATGGATTCCATGAATGCCTTTAGTGATTTTTGTGTGTTCTCTACCTGGTCTCTCAATTCCTGTATTACTCTTTGATTAGCTTCCTCCCGTTTGTGGGATTCCTGCAGATCTCTTTGAGTGTTCTCAGCCTGCTCACGCCATTCCTCTCTTTCTCTTTGAGTATTCTCAAGTTGTTCACGCAAATCCTGTATCAGTTTTTGAGTAGCTTCCTCACGCTTATGATATTCCTGTATAAACTTCTGGGATGCCTCCTCTCTCTCCCTATCACGCTCATACAGAGTCCTTTGTACGTTGTCAAACTTTTCATTTATCATGTTTGCCAGCGGTGTTTGTAGAGCTGTTTGGGAACTCTCCTCTGGATTATTCATTATCTGTTCTAACCCCTGATTATCAGGATTGGGAATTGAGATACCCGAATTTGCCATTTTTCTTGTGTTTTTCCGGCTTACTCTGCCCATTTGAGATGAAGATAGCACCAGTTTTGTGCTAGAACACTATCTTAAGGCAACCATCAACCAAAGTTTGCATTTGTACAGTCAATAGTCTACAGATACAATCTAGTTCAACAGATACATCTATTCGACATCAAACAACTTTATGTTAAAGGACTTCGAACCGCAGAGAAGAATTTGGAAAACCAGAAATTATTAGGGTTAGGGAGAGATGTGGGTAAAAAATAGGAATAGATTGGTGTGGGGAGGCACAGGGAGAGTTAACTATGTCCTAATCACAATGCAGGAAATAGGTTGGGTAGGATGTAAGTAGAGAGAGAGAGAAAAAGAAGAAAGGGAAAGGGGAATGAAAAGAGACCAGAAAATAAAATAGAAACGTAAAAATTAATGTTATTTTAGAGATTAAAATACCATCTATTTATAGAGGAATATGAATATGTTGAGAGAAAGGGAGGGACATAGAGAAGATGAGAAAAACTTTAAAAAAATGCTTAAAATATTATATAGGTATAAAGAGGTAGTACTGCTATTAATGAATTTAAGTCTCAGAGGTTTTGAATTGAGTAATAAGTTTGTGGATTAAGTGTGTACACAATGGGGGATAGGGTGTACTGGTTAACTACGGGTTTATCTGAGGATGTGCAGGACAAGAGTTAAGTCACATAAAGATGAACAAAGAGGAAAAGATGGAAAGGATAGGAAAGTGAGAAGAAAAGATCAGAAGTTCAGTAGAGCTAGAAAAAAAAACAAAAAGATAATTAAGAATGAAAGAAAAAGAGAAAGAAGACAAGAAAAGAAAAGAAAACACACATTCACGTATTCCTAAAATAAAAATTATAAGAGGAGAAAAAAAAAAAGTTAATGGAAAACAATTATTTTTTCAGAAGAGGCAAAAATTAAAGATTAATAAAAGTTTTAGAAAAGCAAAAAAAAATTTTATATATATATAAGGTAACAAAAAAATGAAAAAAAACAAAACAAGAAAAAGAAAAAAAAGAAGAGAAGAAGAAGAAAAAAAAAGTTCTTTGATTTTTTTTTTTTTTTGGGGGAGGGGTGGGAAGAGTCCTGTATCTCCCTTTTTTCTGTAATCAGAGTCTGGTTGGAGTCTCTGGTCAGCTTGAGGTCCTGTGGCTTGATTGGTTTCTTAAGTCAGTTTGTTGGAACAGGCAGAAAAATGCTCTGCTTTACCCAAGATTTTGAGATCCCCCTCCCAGGTTAGTTTACTGGGAGGGTGATCTGCTTTGAGAATCACAAAAGAGGGGGATGCAGTGATGAGGCTAGGTTCTGGGTAGAGTTGAGGCCTTTCAACAAACAGTAGTTTTTCCCTGGGGCTATTTTGTGAAAAAAAAACTCACAGCACCCAGCCTGGAGCCATTCTCAGGGTTTCTGTTTTTCAATTGATTGTGGTGGCTGCTAGAGGGCGGGGCAGCCTCTGGCTCTGGTTACCCGGTGAGGAGAGCCACTCCAATGGCTGGCGCCTGAGCTGGGTGACTTTTCCCTGGATGGAACTGAGTCTGTGAGGTCACTTCGCCATTAAGTTCTTGTGACCTGCTAAATGACTCGTTTTATTCCAAGGCCTGAGCTGGAGCTAGCCGCTCCTCCGAGCTTTGTCGGTATCCAAGATGGAGATCACCGGTGCTGGGGGGGGAGGGGTGGCCTTCCCTCCTCTGCTCCCAGAGAAGGAGTGAGGAAGTGGGGCTTCTACTCACGCGGAGTCTTGGATCCCGGGTCGTCTCTGGTCTGCAAAGTGCAGGATGAAGTTGTCCGCTCCTTGTCGGTTCTTGCTGGTGTTGAGTAGAATCCGCTCGTCCGCTGCGTCTGGCTCCTTCATCCCGGACCCCAAAATTTTCTTAATAGAGACCCAGAAACACAACAAATCAAAGAAAGGTTAGACAAATGGGATTGTATGAAATTGCAGAGCTTCTGCATGGCAAAGGATAAATCTAGCAAGATCAGTAGAAAACCCAAGGATTGGGAGAAGGCCTTCACTAGCCATACAACGGACAAGGGTTTCATATCCAAAATGTACCAGGAATTCACAAAAGTAAATCTAAGAACAAATCCTCAAACAACTTCCCAATAAATAAGTGGGCTAAAGACTTAAAGAGAAACTTCTCTGAAGAAGAAAGAAGGATGGTCAATAGACACATGAAGAAATACTCAACTTCCCTAGCCATAAAAGAAATGCAAATCTAAACAATATTGAGATACCACCTCACCACAGTTAGAATGGCTGTAATCAAGAACTCTAATAACATCAGAAGCTGGAGGGGATGTGGACAGAAGGGAACCTTACTGCATTGTTGATGGGAGTGTAAATTTGTTCAACCACTTTGGAAAGCAGTATGATTGTTCCCCAAAAGACTCCACATAGCGCTCCCCTATGATCCAGCAATCCCACTTTTGGGCATTTACCCAAATGATCACAAACATGACGATACTAAAGCTTACCAGCACAACTATGTTTATTGCAGCCTTATTTACCATAGCTAAGATATGGAACCAACCCAGATGCCCCTCAGTAGATGAATGAATCAAGAAAATGTGGTATACTTACACAATGGAATTCTAGGCCTCCATCAGAAAGAATGGCATTGCCCCATTTGTTAGGAAATGGAAGGCCTTGGAAAAAATTATATTAAGTGAAGTAAGCCAGGCCCAAAAAATATAGGTCCCACGGTTTCCCTTATTTGCAATAACTAGTATATTTGTGAGACAAGCAGAAACGGTCAGATAAGTTGATGTTAGATGAAATGAACCCCAAGATAAGGACTCAAATTTTTTTTTTCCCTCTTGGTATTGTTTCTAGCTTATTTATAAGATGATTTCTTTGTTGCTTTGTATGTCCCTCCCCCATGGTATAATCCCTGTTTTCACTGTATTTGATGTTGGTATAATTTGTGGAGGAGAAGGGAAAAACAAATTCTTTAAATAGGGATACAAGTGGACTCATTGCAACAATCAGATGTATAACACGTTATGTCAGAAAACAAACTTTACAACTTTGGTGCATGGGTTGGTTTTGGGTGGGAGGGGATGGGAAGGGATGGGAAGGGGAAACAAAGTAGGGGGCAACAATGCTTGATAAGAAATGTAATCTTTACTTTTCTCATGTAATTGTAACCCCTCTCTATGTATTTTCACAATAAAAATCATGAAATAATAAAGTAAAAATCCATGTCAATTTTTTGTGTTGTTGTTGTTGGTCGTGTGGCTTGAACTCTGGGCTTTGGCAATATCTCTCAGCTCTTCAGCTCATTGATTCCACTGAATCACTTGAGCTACATTGTTGTTTCTACTTTTCAAGTGGGTTATTGGAGATAAGAGTCTTACAGACTTTTCTGCCCAGGCTGGTTTTGAACCACCATCCTCAATCTCAGACTCCTGAGTAGCTAGGATTACAGGCAGGAGCCCCCAAAGCCCAGATTCAAGTCAATTTGTAAAGAGCAAGCTTATTGAAACTTCTGGCTTTTTCCAATAAACAATCTTACTTTTTAGCATTAGTTTATAACTATGAGTTATTTTTAGATGTAACTGTAAAGTTTTTAATAGAAACAAACATAATTTTTACTATTGCTCATTATCACAAATCCCTTGTAATTGACTTTCCCCAAAGTCAATTATTATATACTAAATTACTCACTATTACATATCTATACTACATACAGTGTGAAGCAAAAATAGTTTGGACCATTTCATATAAATTATTAGATGGTATTTTAGCATTATAAATTTGCATCTGTGATTTTAAAAGAAGGAAATTGTAAAAGGGTAGTGTGTCCTAATTAATGCAAAATTTATAAGTTCATACAGACAAAATTATTTTCTTTCCACTAAAGGCTTTGAAGTAATACTATTGGAAATAGTGAGGCAAAAAAGGAGGAAGAATTCCAATCATGTCAAAGAATGTCTCTGTTATTCTGCTACCCCTTCCACTAACAAAACCTACCCGGTACCAGATGTCACAAAACTTCAAGTATCTCTCTTAGAAATCTATTTGGAAAAGTTCTAAATCACTGATTATTTATGTACTTTCTGTTATATGAAACAAAATATAGACATATAACAATTGAAATAAAATGCACACATACGTTGAAGTCACCACAGCTGGAAAAACAACCAACAAAGTAGAACTCCCCCAGGAACAAAAACATGTCGTGTCCGGTTGTTTTGAGTCACAAAATCCTCAAATACATGTTACCCTTGAGTAGATCCATAAAGATAACTGTGTCTCAGAAGTACGGTTGTGTTAATTAGTAATTAAATTCATCTAGATGAACCTAATATAGCAAATCACGTGAATGGATCAAATTGTTTAAAACAAATGTGACTGTATGTGGAGTGAGAGCTGCACATATTTAAAAGAATAAAATAAAAATCATCACATACTTAAAAAATTCAGAAATGCAACCAATAAGTCCAATAGTATCCATATTAAGACCTAAATCCTACTGATTTAACAAGAACAAAATATGCAAATAATAGAATCTGAGCAGTGTACCTGAGTGTACATAATTTCAAACTACTCCAAATTACACGTCGTAGAAGACTGAATGTGGGTTAATTAAAGGAAAACATCAACCCATGATATAAATGACATTAAAAATCTCATGAAAAGAGAGAAGTAGTTTCTGGAAAATACTATTTTAATAAGTGGTGGTCAAAATCTTTCTAGTGCAGACAAAATTGCATACCTATTTAGTTAGATCCAAAAAAGATCCAAGATACTCAAAGTGATTTGAAACTTTGGCAAAATAGCAGGATACAACTGTAACATTATTATGAATGTTGACACTGGCATGGAATTAATTTCCTCTTTGATCTGACAAATGATTATATGAAAGAACAGAATTTCAAATAAATATCAAGACATAACTAAACATATAATCAGAAAAGTCATCATGCAAGCCGTATTGCAACTGGGATAAAAGAAATACCAGTTATGCTGATTCTGTGTTTACTGTAAATGTTGAATTTTTCATAAATTATTTCCTTTAGCTTGCATTTTTAAAATACTGTGTTAATAATGTATATCTTGGTGACTAATTTTGGATTCCTCCTTCAATTTAGTTCTGAGTTTAATGTCTAACTTCAGTTCCTAACCCATGAAATGATGTTGATTACAAAACAAATCTAATAACCCTGTTTTATTTATTTATTTTTTGGGGGGGGTCCAGTCGTGGGGCCTGAACTCTGGGCCTGGGTGCTATCCCTCAGCTCTTCATCTCAAGGCTAACGCTCTACCACTTGAGTCACAGCACCACTTCCGGCTTTTTTTCCTTTTGCTTATGTGGTGCTGAGGAATCAAACCCAGGGCCTCTTGCATGCAAGGCAAGCGCTCTACCATTGAGCCACCTTCCCATCCCACCGCTGTTTATAATACACAAAATCTCATAAGCCTGACACCAATAAGCATTGGTTATCATTTTGATATCATGGTCTCATGACTGATGAGGCTTACCTGCATGAGTATAGTTGTACCTAGATTCCTCAGCCTAAATTTAGCCACTGTTAAAAAATGTTTATATCTTTATTTGTCACCCATCGGAGATTAAACCTGAGTATAAACCTAAGAAAAATGATAAGGTGAGAATTTATCTTTTCTAGATATAAAGTAAACAAGATTCAGCATAGAGTAACTCACTAGTTTAAAGTCAACTTATTTCTCCAAAACTTTCTAAGCATTTCCTTACAATGTGTATTATTCTCAAGGGAATGAGGAATGTGAGAAGAGGACTAACCTAGCATTATCTTTAAATGCACATAATTTGGATTTACCTCTTTATTTTGCTATAGGCATGTTTGATTTAAAAAACTGTTTGAATAATTGATTTCCAGGTCAGGTATAATATATCCTTGTTGCATATTCCAAAGTACATTCAGAAAATTCTCTATAGCAATTAAGTAAAGAAAGTCCGGGCAGAAAATATGGCATCTCTATACTATGTGACACCCAATACTTAGGTATTTCATTATGCCCCCATTTAATGAATGTGATTGTTTAAATCTTCATCAAGTATTAATTAAACTCAATCAGTGTCCTATAAAATAATTGTGTATAATTTTATCCTAGAATCATTCAAGAACTGCCCATTCAATCATGATATACATCACATTCCATTGGTATTCATATGGATAGGAATGAGTTTCTTAGGATCTCCCACCTGCCATTTGGAGGTGGCAGGACCAGGATTCAAACTGTGGGCTCCAGCTCCCACCACTTCAACCTGAGGATAGGGAACTCACTGGTCTGTCCAAGAACATCAGCAAGAGCAGTGATTAGGCAGGTACCAATGGCTCTCAGCAGTCCTCCTTGATACTTACAAGGCTGTGATAGGAGGATCATGGTCAAAATCACCCTAAGCAGAAAAGTCCTTGAGACCCCTTTCTAACTTCAGTGCCAACAAAGCCAGAAGTAGAGCCGTATGGCTCCAATGGCAGAGGGCTAGCCTTGAGCAAAAGCAGGTCATGGACTGTGCCCAGATCCTGAGTTAAAGTTCTGGGACTGGCAAGAAACAGACATACACAACAATCTGTGCAGCCATCAAGCTAAAGCAGGTCACCCTTTTGTCCCCAACTCAATTGGACAGAGTTCCCTGTGAAGGGGCTAGGGGGCCACTGTCATCTTGACTCCACCCATTCTGCGTGCATCACAGGATTCCAGCCACACCCCCATTATTTCATGGTTCTTTCTGACCAATGGGATACAAGAATTGTTGCCACGCCCACATTCCATGCTGTCTGATAGATGGACTAGGCTCTGTTAGCACACTTGGAGGCTGAGATCCACAGGGGGAAAATCCGTCAACAGGAGCAGCAGGCCCGCTGTAGGCACCCGGGCCACCAGGCAGCTCAGTGCCAGACTAAGCTGGAGCCACAGGCCCTCTCCCCCATGAGCTGTCACCACAATATGTGTGGGGATGGGATGCGGGACATATGGGTATCTAAGAAGAAAATCTGCTTCATCCATGACCTGCCTGATGAGGTGGACTTCCAGAGTCCAGCAAGTGAGCTCCACCATGGATACAGCCAGCTGTCAGCACACATCTGAACCATCGAAGAGTCCCTTTTGGTGTGTAAAGAGCAGATGTTGGTCCTGCATGAGCTGTGCTGGGAGAAAGCCGAGTGTTTGCAGTGGCTGTCCCAGGAGAAGATGGAGGAGAGTGCTGCGGGAGCTGCAGTTGCTCCCAGCAGGGGAAGCCACAGACAGCAGTCTCCAGATGCCAGTACAGGCTGGTCCCCCCCCCCCACCAACACTGCTTCAGATGCCTCAGGGCCTGTGGTGGGTGAAATGAGGGAGGAGCAGAAAGGTTTTGAAGAATTGCAACTTGAAGACAGCATGGAAACTGCCAGAGGAGAGGTCAGGGTTGCAGACCCCATAGTGGACTCCCTCAAGGAGCTTATCCTGCCAAAGATGCCCCACATCCAGATCCACCCACAGCTCCCAGGCTCAGGTGAGGAGTGCTCCCTCACTTTCTTCTGTAGATTGATGCAGATAATGACTCTCTATGTGACATACTGACTCTCAAAAGCCTTGGCAGCCACCAGAAGTAAGTGGCCAGGTGCCCTTCTCTCAGGACTCCATCTACCAGGTGATGGGAAAGTTAAACTGGGGGTCGGGTAGGGCATAGGCTGCTGGGAGTTGGCCCAAATTCAAGGGACATCTAATGGCCCATTGGTGGCCAGGAAAGAGGCCCATGTTATGCTTATCGTAATTAATAAATTGTTTACAAAGCAAAAAAAAACCCTCCAAGAACGATTTATTCTTCTAGTCCTGGGGCTTGAACTCAGGGCCTGTCCACTGTAACTGAGCTCTTTTTTTATTATTGTAAAGATACTATAAAGAGGGTTACAGTTACATGAGTGAAGTAATGAGTACACTTCCTCTTGAACATTGTTACCCCCTCGATTGTTTTCCCCCTACCGTCCCCTCCCTCCCTACCTTCCTTGAGGTTCTTTTTTTTTTTTTGATTGTGATTAAGTGATTACATAATTTCCGGAATTTCACAGTATTGTGGAATAATGATGCTCATTTAAAGTCACAAGTTCATTCTAACTTTCCTGGAGCAATTGTCTATCACAGTCTGTAACATATAACGGTGTTCACATGTTATATACCATATATGTGATCAGCAGCATGGGGATATTTAGTAGTGGTTCAACCAGATGAGTGGGAGTTCTTTGTTTCTTAAGTCCTGTTAGTTTTGTCGTATCACCTAACATTTTGGATTTAGCATCCACTTATCAGGGAGACCATGTACCATTTGTCTCTTCGTTCTTGGCTTATCTTGCTCAACATGATTCCATCTAGCTCCATCCATTTCCCTGCAAATGCCATTATTTTGTCCTTTCTAATGCCTGCATAATATTCCATTGTGTATAGATACAACAATTTTTGGATCCATTCAGCTGAGGTCGAGCATCTGGGTTGTTTCCATATCCTAGCTATTGTAAACAGTGCTGCAATAAACATGGAGGTGCACGTGTCCTTGTATATTGGTTCCTGTTGTTCAGGGTAGATGCCTAGAAGTGGTATGACTGGGTCATAAGGGAGGTCAATCTTTAGCTTTCTAAGGACCCTCCAGACTGCTTTCCAAAGTGGTTGTATAAGTGTACATTCCCACCAGCAGTGTAATAGGGTTCCTCTTTCTCCACATCCCCTCCAGCATTTGTCGTTGGCTGATTTGTGGATGTGGGACATTCTGACTGGGGTAAGGTGGTATCTCAGGGTTGTCTTTATTTGCATTTCCTTCACCACCAGGCATGATGAACATTTCCTCATGTGTTTCTTTGCCATTTTTATTTCTTCATCTGAGAAGTCCCTCTTTAGTTCCCTTGCCCATTTAGAAATTTGTTTGTTAGGTTTGGGAGGGATTAGTTTCTTGAGTTCCCTGTATATACAGGATGTTAACCCCTAGTCTGATATATAGCTTAGTTGCGATAGATTTAGCTGTGCAGAAGCTTTTTATTTTAAGTTATTCCCATTTGTCGAGTCTCTCTCCAACTTGTTGTGACCCTGGGACTCTGTTCAGGAAGTTCCTTCCTGTGCCTATTAGTTCAAGTATCTCTCCTACTCTGTCCTGAAGTAGTTTCAGAGATTCAGGTTTAATGTTTAATCCATTTTGAGTTGATGTTGGTGCATGGTGATAGGCTGGGGTCCACTTTTAGTTTTCTGCATGTGGCAGCCCAGTTTTCCCAGCACCAGTGGTTGAAGAGGCTGTGTTTCTTCCATTGTATGTCTTTGGCTCCTTTGTCGAATATTAGCTGGCTGTAGGCCTGTGGGTTTATTTCTGGATCTTCTATTTTGTTCCATTGGTCTTCGGGTCTGTTTTTGTGCCAGTACCATACTGTCTTTGTTATTATAGCTCTGTAGTAGAGTTTGAAGTTCGGCATGGATAGCCCTCCCATATTATCTTTATCCCCTAGAATTGATTTGGCTATTCTAGGTCTTTTATTGTTCCATATGAATTTTTGGACTGTTTTCTGTATTTCAGTGATGTACGTCATTGGGATTTTAATAGGAATTGCATTGAATTTGTATATTAGTTTTGGCAGTATTACCATCTTCACTATATTAAGTCGTCCTATCCAAGAGCATGGGAGGTCTTTCCATTTCCTAGTGTCTTCTGCAATTTCTTTTTTAACTTTTTATAATTTTCATTAAATAGTTCTTTTACATCTTTGGTTAGGTTAATTCCTAAATATTTTATTTTGGGGGGAAGTTATTGTGAATGGGGTTGCTCCCTTTATTTCCCTCTCTTCTTGTACATTGTCAGTGTACAGGAAGGCAACTGATTTTTGTGGGTTTATTTTGTATCCTGCTATTTTGCCGAAGTGATTTATGATTTCTAAGAGTTTTGGGATGGAGTTTTTGGTATCGTTAAGGTTTAGTATCATGTCATCTGCCAAAAGGGATAGTTTAACTTCTTCTTTCCCTATGCGGATCCCCTTAATGTCTTTTTCTTGCCTTATTGCCCTGGCTAAGGTTTCCAGGACTATATTGAAGAGGAGTGGAGACAGTGAGCCTCCTTGCCTTGTTCCTGATTTTAGGAGAATTGGTTGTAGCATTTCCCCATTAAGTATAATATTGGCTATTGGTCTGTCATAAATGGCTTTTATTGTTTTTAGAAATGTTCCTTCTATTCCTATTTTCTCCAGAGCTTTTAGCATGAATGAATGTTGAATTTTATCAAAGGCCTTTTCTCCATCTGTGGTGATAATCATGTGATTCTTGACCTTGGCTCTGTTAATATGTTGGATTACATTTATTGACTAACGTATGTTAAACCATCCCTGTGTCTCTGGGATGAAGCCTACCTGGTCATAGTGTATAATTTTTTTATGTGTTTCTGGATTCTGTTAGCTAGAATCTTGTTAAGGATCTTTGCATCTGTGTTCATCAAGGAAATTGACCTGTAATTCTCCTTTTTGGTTGTGTCTTTGCCTGGTTTGGGGATGAGTGTGATATTGGCTTCATAGAATGAGTTTGGGATAGCTCCCTCCTTCTCTGTTTCTCTGAAGAGCTTGAGGAGTATGGGTATTAGTTCTTATTTAAAGGTCTTATAGAATTCTGCTGTGAATCCATCTGATCCTGGGCTTTTTTGTTGGAAGACTTTTGATAGCTTCCTGTATGTCGTTACAGGATATTGACTTATTTAATTGGTTAACTTCTTCTTTGCTCAGTTTGGGCAACTTGTATTTCTCTAAAAATGCATCCATTTCTGCCGGGTTTTCTTCCTTTAGAGAGTATAACTTTTGTATTTCTCTAAAAATGCATCCATTTCTGCCAGATTATCTTCCTTTAGAGAGTGTAACTTTTGAAAGTAGTCTGTTAGAATTGTTTGGATATCATGGGTACGTGTTCTGATGTTTCCGGTGGCATCCCTAATCCTATTAATATGGGTTTCCCCTCTTCTTTTTTTAATTAATCTTGCCAACGGGCCATCAATTTTGTTTATTTTTTCACAGAACCAGCTTTGTGTTTGATTTATTTTGGTTATGATTTTCTGATTTTCTAATTGGTTAATCTCTGCTCTTAATTTGGTTATCTGGCTTCGTCTAGTAACTTTTGGTCCCATTTTTTCTTGTTTTTCTAGCTGTTTTAATTGCAACATGAGATTATTTACTTGGTCTGTCTCCATTCTCTTGATGTGGGCACTGAGGGCAATAAATTTGCCCCTCAGGATTGCTTTTGCTGTGTCCCACAAGTTTCTTTGTGAGGTGTTTTCATTTACATTGAGTTGTAGGAAATGTTTTACTTCTTCTCTGATCTCTTCCATTACCCAGGCATTGTTAAGGAGTGTTCTGTTCAATTTCCATGTATTAGAGAAATTTCTGCGGTATGCTTTGTTATTGAAAGCTAGCTTGATTCCACTGTGGTCAGATAGGATACAGGGGATTATGTTGATCCCTTTGTATTTGCTTAAGTTCCTTGCATGTACTATGATATGGTCTATTTTGGAAAACGTTCCATGAGCTGCTGAGAAGAATGTGTACTGTGTTGTTTTTGGGTGAAATACTTGGTAGATGTCAGTTAATTCCGCTTGAAGTATGGCCTCACTTAATTCGGTATCTTCTTTGCCAATCCTCTGGTTGGTAGACCTGTCCTTTGGTGAGAGTGGTGTGTTAAAGTCCCCTAGTATTATCGTATTGGGATCCATTTTATTCTGTAAGTTTGAGAGCATTTGTTTAACATATCTGGGTGCACCAATATTTGGGGCATATAAGTTGATGATGGTTATATCCTCCTCTTGGATTGTTCCCTTTATTAATATGTAGTGTCCGTCCTTGTCTTTCTGTACTGATTTTAATGAAATGTTTATTTTGTCAGATATCAGGATAGCTACACCTGCTTTCTTACTGGGGGCATTTGATTGGTAGATCCTTTTCCACCCCTTCACACTGAGTTTGTATATTTGGCCTAGAGGTGGGACTCCTGAAGGCAACAGATGGATGGGTCTTGTTTTCTGATCCAGTTCTCAGTTTGTTTTCTTTTAATTGGCGAATTCAGCCCATTTATATTAAGAGAAAGTATAGAGAGATGCATTGTTGTCCCTGCCATTCCGTTTTCCTAAGTTTTTCTTCTTTCCTTTCCTCTTGTGCTTGCTCAGTTAGACTTTGAGTAATGCCTGTTTGGGGCAGGTCCCAGTTCCCGGTTGCTTTCTTCAGGTTGTGTCCCCCTCTTAGAATTCTTTGTAATGCTGGCTTAATGTTTATGTATTCATTTAGTTTTTCTTCGCATTAAAAATTTTCAGTTCTCCATCGAATGTGAATGCTAGCTTTGCTGGATATATCAGTCTCGGTTGGCAGTTATTGGCTTTCAGGGCTCGTATGGTGCTTTCCCAGGCTTTTCTTGCATTCATTGTTTGTGTGGAAAGATCTGCAGTGATTCTAATTTTTTTCCCGTTGTAGAATAGCTCCTTCTTCATTTTCATGCAGGATTGTTTCCTTATGATTCAGATCTATCATTTTTACTATAATGTGTCTAGAAATGTTTCTCCTGGGATCTTGCTTGTTGGGTGTTCTATACTCTTCTGTAATGTAGGTAAGATGCCCTTTTTTGAGGTGGGGAAATTTTTCATTGATTATCTTGTTGAATAGGTGTTGCTTTCCCTTGCTCTGGAATTCCTCATCTTCGTCCACTCCGATTATATGAAGGTTAAGTTTCTTGGCATTATCTGCTTGCTCTTGAATTTCCTTTTGGTTTAATTTGAGTGATCTTTCCATATCTGTCACTTTTTGGTCCAGTTGGTGTATTCTGTCTTCTGTATCTCACACTCTACCTTCCATTTCATTCACTCTGTTGACCGTGGCTTCTATTGTGGTTTTCATGGAGGAAATGGATCCCTTTATGGATTCAATGTTTGTTCTCATAGTACTGATCTCAGTATGTATTACCTCTAATTTGGCGTTTATCTCACTTCTTACTGAGGTTTGTGCAGCTTCTATTTTTTCATCCAACTCTTGTTTGATATCCTGTATCTCTTTTGATAGTTCATCCTTGTGCTCTTTCAAATTCTGATCAATTTCTCACTTTATTTCTTGAGTCATTGCCTCCAGCACCCCTTGGATATAGCTTTTGTCTTCCATTCCTGCTTTGCTCCCACTCGGGCTCTCCCCTTCGTGGCTGCTGGCTTTTGAGGTGAGCTTGCTGTCCTGGGTGGTGGTAAACCTTATGATTTTTCTCTGTGATTTTCGCATGGGGGTTCAGGAGACTGCTCTTCAATTTTGTTTTGGTGTGTCTGTCTTTGCTTGGTTGCTGATTCTGTATTGGTAGAGAGAGTCTGTGCCTGATCTGGGTTCTGTTGAGAGCCTATTTCCAGCTGCTGTTCTGACCTACTTAGGATTCTTGGCTCTCTGCTGTAGATTACTGGCAATTCCCGCCTTTGGAAGGGTTGAGCAGCCTAGACTGCTTGTGTTTGCTCCTACGGGTACTCTTGGGAAGATCAGATGCTCTGGATGCACTCTCCCAAATACTGGAGTCTGCTATGGGCTCCTGATGTGTTTTTGTTTGTTTGTTTGTTTTGGGCTGGTTGTGGGCTTGAACTCTAGGTTTGGGTGCTGTCCCTCAGCTCTTCAGCTCAAGGCTGGCACCCTACCATTTGAGCCACAGCACCACTTCTGACCCTTTTTGCTTTTGTGATGCTGAGGAATCAGATCCAGGGCCTCATACATCCAAGACTATCACTCTACTGCTGAGCCGCCTTATCAGCCTGAGCTCCTGCTTAGTATCAGGTGCTGGCAGCCTGTGTTGCCCAATTCCCAGCCTAGGGTATATGGGTGGAGTTTTGGTGGGGTTTGGGCTTCTCTTGTCCTGAGCCTCCAGGTCTTTTGTTGTCACAGGCGTGCTTCCCGGGGAGTGCTGTTTCCTGATTTTCTCCCCTCTGTTGAGGCATATGCTCAGCTTTTGGCTTCAGTTGGGAGGAGTTAGTTGTGTTGTTCAGGCACCGGATCCCCAGGCCTGGTTCAGGACCCCGCCTGGAGAGTGCTCGTTAGACCTGTGCTGATGTGTATACCACCTAGGTTATGCAGCCTGGAGGACACAGTTCAATTTTCTACTGTTGGTAGTCTTGACCCAGGGGCGCTGTTCCTGGCTTGGGCATTTAAGCTCCCTTCCAGGGGCACTCTTGCTCTGGCCTGGCCAGCGGAGTGTGCTCCACAGGCTGGTGGAGTTCTCGAACAGTTCCCAGTTTTAGTGGGTCTTGTGGTCCGGGTGTTGGGGTAAGGAGTCTAGGTCAGCATCTGCGGATTCCCTCCAGCTCTGGTCTCCCTTGAGGGATACACTGTCCCCTGTGGAATACTCACTCTGGAGCTGGTTGTTTCTGTGTGGTGTAGGTCTTCAGTTGCTGTTACAATCCGAGTTCAGTTGGGGTGGTTGTGGGCTGGGCTTGGGCGGTGGTGGCTCTGTGTGATTCTTTTCTGTCTCTGCCTCCATCGAAGCTGTCGGGTCCATAGTGTCCATGCTCAGGCGCGGGTGATCTGCAGGCAGCCCCCTGTGCCTCTGGGATCTGGGCGGCCCCTGCCGGGTCGTTGCGATCGTGATCGGGAGGGTCTAGTGCCTCAGGTGGCTTTCGCGCGGGTGGTCTGCAGACAGGTCCCTTTGTCGCGCTGCCGGTGCCAGGCGGCCTTGGCCGGATGGAGCCTCTCTGCTCGGGTGGAGACTGAGGGGTGGAGGTGGGATCCTCATGGAGACTCCCGGCTGCTAGGTTTCTCTGTTTGTGGCTATCAGCTCTTCTGCAAACCGGTACCTCAGGCGGCTTCTGCACCGGTGATCTGCAGGCGGCCCCCTGTGTCTCTGGGGCTCCGGCAGCCCCTGCCAGCTCGGCTGGCCACGGCTTGGCACACTGCCGCTCGGCCAGTAAAGGTTGGGGGAGGGGTCTTCGCTCTTCTCTGTTCTGAAATTCTTCTTTTCTTCTCTTTCTTTTTTGTTATTTTCCATCTCCTGTTTTTCTCTGAGTGTTCGTCTTTTTGTTGTTGTCAGTTTCTTGGGGAGATTAAGCGTTGGAACTCAAACTCTCTTTTTGGTTGGGGAGAGCTGTGGAGTTTCCCTACTGCCCCATCACCATCTTGGTCCCCGCCCCCGAGCTCTTTTTGATCAATGCTGGCCCTCTACCAGTTGAGCCCCACCTCTCCTTCAACATTTTCTGTGTGGAATCGAACCCAGGGCTTCAGGCATGGTAGGCGACCACTATAACACTGAGCCACATGTTCCGCTAAGATTATTCTCCCCCCCTCCCAAACCCATATGGCCATTCCTCAGATAAATAGGAAGTAGGGGCTAGGATGAATATGAAGCACAAGTCTGGTTCACAACAAAATACTCCCCCGCCCCCTCTTCCCACACCCTTAGTTGAAGTTTCTCTTCTAACATTGAGGGATGAGAAAGGGAGAGGGGAGTCCTGAGAGAGTACCAACAACAGTGGCCCCCTGAGTCCTACATCCTCTCCCACACGTGGTCCTCCAGATTCTGACCTTACCTGACTCAATGTGGAGTCTACATTGTCTCCCCACCACTGCAAGGGTCAGGATGAACTAAATGTCAGCCCTGGCCTCAGCCCACACCCAGGGTGGAAGCTCCTAGTCCCAGACCCACTTCCACCTCTGACTGCTCCGAGTTAGACCAGACCCACCACTCACCACTATGTTGGCAGTGATGACCTCATGCATGGATTACAGGAAGACGGTCTATGGCAAAGAGCAGAAGCAGCAGGGTGAGAAGGGCAGAAGGAGGTGGGACCTTCCTTGGAGCCCTCCCATCTAGCCAGAGCCATGCTGACCCAAAGCATGGACAAGGCCAAGGGGTGAGACCAGATGGAGGAGCACGGGACTAAAGCAGGTACTGTTTTGTCTTGGAGCACTTGAAAATTCCAATTATATTTGTCCCATGCCAATCCCAAAGCCAACATGCAATGCCTCTCCTTGTTGTTGTTGGCCATGAGCGCTGTCCCTGAGCTCTTTTTCTCAAGGCTGGCACTCTACCACTTGAGCCACAGTGCCACTTTTGTTTACTGATGGTTCATCAAGGATAAGAGTCTCATAGATTGTCCTCTCCAGACTCACTTGGCACCATGATCCTCCAGATCTCAGCTTCCTGAGTAGCAACGATGCCAGGCATGAGCTACCAGTGCCCAGTATATGATGCCTTTGGAGGCATCTTGGCAAGTCTGTAAATGAGCCCCAAAGGGCCTGGATAGACCATGACCCACTCAAGGAGCTGGGATGGGGGAAGGCTGACCTCCTAGCAATTCTGTTCCCCCAAAATTAAAGATGTCAGGTGGTATATGCATCAAACACCTAGGCCAGCAGCCACCAGGCTTAGTGGGGAAAAAGTAGACAATACCCAAAGATTGTAGTGTAGAAATTTCTGATTTTGTATGCATGAGGTGTGTGTGTGTGTGTGTGTGTGTGTGTGTGTGTGTGTGTGTGTGTGTGTGTGAACTCAGGGCCTAGGCTCTATCCCTGAGTTTTCTTGCTCAAGGCTAGTGCTCTGCCCCTTGAGCCACAGCCCCATTTGTTTTTCGATGTTTAATTGTAGGTAAGAGTCTCAAGGACTTTTCTGTCTAGGGTGGTTGAAGCATGATGGGGGCCCCAGGGAAGCAAGAGTAAACACAACTCGTAGGTACAATCTCTATGGTGGGCGACTCCTGCTCCCTGGTGGCCAGACGCTGAACATGCGGCCCCATGCCATCATCCTCAAGAGTTCAATTTGGGGAAGTGACCAGGGCCAAGCTGAGTTTTGCTCACCCTGATTGCTGATGCTAGAGCAGGTCTGTTCCACCCTAGGCCAAGAGAGTTCCAGGAGGCCCGGCTTACTAGGGACACAAGGAAGGGAGAGGTCAGCTCCAGGCTGAGCTAAGAACCTTTGCCCACGGATACCCCAACTTGGTCTTACCACCATAAGACCTGTCAAAGAACAACCCCACAAAACAAAATGGGAGCTGTGCCTCCAAGTGGTAGAGCTCTAGTATTGAACCAAAGAGCTCAGGGACAGGGCCGCCAAGCTTTGAGTTCAAGACTCCCAGCTGACCTTTCCCCATAAAACACAGGTTGGCTAAATGTGAACTAGTAGGATTTGTGAAGTGTTTCTGAAGAATGTTGATACTGAAGAAAGCACCCTAATTCTAATGACAGCTGAACTTGTGACATACAGCTATGTGGTGAGTCCTTCAAAAGGCACAATTTCTGGGTCCTTCCCGCATGGGGGTTTTGTGCTGAGTCCTCAAAATGGTGCTGTTTGCTGAGTCATCCCAAAGGGTGCTATGTGCTGAGTCCCTGAGAAGAGTGGGCTGTCCTGGGTTTTTCAAAGGGTGCTGTGTGCTGAGTCCATCACACAACGTACTGTAAGTTGAGTCCTTCAAAAGGTGTGGTATGCTAATTCATCCCAAAGGGTCGTGCTATGTGCTGAGCCCTTGAGAATAGAGGGATGAGTTGACCTTTTTGAGTGCAGTGTGCTGAGTCCTTTACACAGGGTGCTCTGTACTGTCCTTCAAATGTTGCTGTGTGCTGATTTCTTCCACAGTGTGGTATGTGTTGAGTCCCTCAAAATTATTCTATGTGCTGAGTTTTTTTGTTTTTTGTTTGTTTGTTTTTTGGGGGTCCGGTCATGGGGCCTGAACTCTGGGCCTGGGCGCTCTCCCTCAGCTCTTCAGCTCAAGGCTAGCACTCTACCACTTGAGCCACAGCGCCACTTCTGGCTTTTTGCCTGTTTGCTTATGTGGTGCTGGGAATCGAACCCAGGGCCACCTGCATGCAAGGCAAGTGCTCTACCACTGACCCACCTTCCCAGTCCATGTACTGAGTTTTTGAAGTGTGCTGTGCACTTGGTATTTTACACAGGGTGCTTCATACTCAGCCCTTCAAAGGTTGCTGTGTGTGGAGTCTTAACATGGTGTGATGTGTGGAGTCTTAACATGATGTCCCTGGGAAACAATGTTACGTGCTGAGTTTTTCAAAGCATACCATGCAGTGAGTCCTTTACACTGTGGGCTATGGACTCCCTCCTTCAAAAGGTGCTGTGTGCTGAGTACTCTACCCAGCGTACTGCATATTGAGTCCTTCAAAGGGAGTTGTGTGATGAGTCTTTTACACAGGGTGCTTTGTGCTGTTTTTGGAAGTGGGCTGTGTGCTGAGTCATCCCAGAGGGTGCTATGTTCTGAGTCCTTGAGAGGTAGTTATCCCCAACAATCACACACACACAAACACAAACACACATACATGCATGAGTGTCACCATGCAACTGCTTGGTGTGTGAAGTGGAGGAGGATGGAGGAGAGTCTCCTCCAGGGATGGGGCTGAGGGGAGATTCAATCCCCCTGGCAGGTACTGGGGTTGGGGGGAGTGCTGAGGTGAGGTAAGGCTGCAATTGCTATGGTCTGGAAGCCTCAGGGCCCAGTCAGGTCTGCAACTGTGGGTGGGGGACGGGGCCCAGGGGAGGAGGGGGCCGGGCCCAGGTGCCCACTTTGGTGGCAGCAATGGCCAGGGACCCAAAGGGTCAGGGTCATGTGTGCAACAGGGATGGGGTGGCCCAGGAGAGGATTGTTTGGCCAAGAGAGAGCAGAAAGAAGAGTGAGCATGAGCTCAAGCACCAGTGGAAATGGCTTCAGTGGTGGTGGCCGCCCAGATCATAGCGTGGGATGCTGAGCCTGCATGGCAGGCACTTTGCTGGGTGCAGCCCCTCAGAGGCACGGCAGCCATAGCGGCATGGAACACAGCAGAGCAGAGGCTACAGAGGTGGAGATGGAGACGGTGGCGGAAGCCACCTTCACAGGGCAGGAGGCCACTGAGGCATTGGTGGCGGCTGAGGAAAAGGAGCAGAGGCTGTACACAGCCCCACCACGCGCCTGCAGATGCCTCCTCCTCCTCCCAGCAGCACCGTGTTTCAAACATGGCGCTGACAGCTCCAAAACTCGGAGCCTCTTGCAGGCACTTAGGGGAGATGGTGTGCCCCTGGATTGCTTGTGGCCCTGACTTGGTCCAGGCCTGTGGTCCTCATACTCGGGGCACGCACCCAGAGTCACAGCCTACAGCTTCTCCCAGCAGCACATGTGAGTGGCTACCCTGCATGCCTGCACCCCACGACCCCTGCACCCTGCAACCCCCCTACTCTACCCTTCCACCCACCTGTGAGGACCCGGACCCGTTCCTCTCACCTCCCCTCTCCATCCACCCCTGGATATCCCCAGCACCCCACAGTCCACACTGGCTCTGCCACAAATGAACTCCAGGGGTGGGGGGTGGATGTGGGTGTCTACCCAGGGATCCCACCCTCATCCCTAGTGGCCAGTGTCCCAGGAAAAGGGAAGCTGCAGGGATGGGTGGAGAGGGGGCACCACAGAACCCCTGGCCTGGAGCAGTGGGAGCCACACAGCCACGCATCTGCACCCTTCCCTGGTGAGAACCTGGTGGCTTTAGTCAGAGGTGGGAAGCAGCACCTCTACACCTGCTTTCTAAGGTCTTTTCATTTTCACTGGGAGGGGGGTGTTAGATGCAGAACATAGGCTCCTTTGATGTGTGAACCCTTGTCTTCTGTGCTCAGTCACCCTTTCACCTGAGGACATTCCCAGAAGAGCCCACTAGAGAGGTGAGGGCACTGGGGTCAGATAGAAGGTGGATATTTGGCAGAAAAACACACCCTCTCTGACAAACATACACCTGGCCTGTACCCCCAACCCCAGTTGTCAACAGTTCTGACTGGGTGATCACATTTCCCAGCTCTGCCAACCTCTGCTAGTGTTCCCAGGCCATCTAGTCTCCTTGTCCTACCCAAGAATCCACCAAGTCACCCAGAAGTATCTAAGCTGGAAGTAGGGAGTCCATCCATATATATAGCCTTTAGGACCCCAACAAAGTCCCCAACAACGACTCCACCCCAGGCCAGACACTTTTGTGTAGGCACCATGACCCCTACTTTGTTTTCTGTCCAGGCTCTGAGGAGCCACCTGTCTCCAGACTCCTTCACCCAGCGTCCTGGCCTAGGGTTTTGGTGAATGGGAAGTCAAGGCTGGTTGTTGCCAAGGGGAAGGGTCTGGCCCTAGAAAAGGGGGGAGGCAGGGTGGTTCTGCATTATTAGAGCATTGATTCCCTTGGGTGGGAGCCCCTGGTTCTGACAAGGGAACCCCCGTGCTCGAGCTGGTACATGCCCAGATGAGAAACCAACAAACTCAGGAGAGGCACTGCTCTGAGTCTGTATGCTTATGTGTGTGAGTGAAAGAGAGAGAGAGAGAGAGAGAGAGAGAGAGAGAGAGAGAGAGAGAGAGAGAGAGAGAGAGAGAGAGAGATCATCTTTCTCATGGTACAGCCTGTCTGTGCTCAGGTGAATAATCAGTTGGCAAATTCCAAGTGCTGCATGGATAAGTCTTCTGTCACTAGATTGGATTTTTGTGTTTGTGTTTCTGTGTGTGTGTGTGTGTGTGTGTGTGTGTGTGTGTGTGTGTGTGTGTGTGTTGGGATAGGAGGGAGATGAGAACAATGAAAATATATTTGTCACCGTGTCTAAAAAGAGCAAGAGCATTTTATTTGTTGTTCTTTAATCATTAATGTCCAGTATGAGCCCAGCCACAATTTTTGTATTCTCTTTCACCATTTCATGGCTCCTTTAGGGAAGGTTTCAGTAGATGTTCCTTTCCACCTCTTTCTTCCCCTTTCTTGCAGCCCACAGTAGCTGCTGGACCTGTGTGGGTCTCCCTTAGGAGGCCTGTGTGAACCGCAGACCAGAGTGGACACCTGCCCATCTGTCTTCAGCCAGAAGGCTCATGAGGCTACTGTGACCACAGCTGCACTCTTCCAGCCAGACAATATGCTCTGGTGTGTATAATTGGAGCTAATTCAAAGTTGGGAATGTGTATGCCAAACATAAATAGGGAATGAGATGGGGGGGGAGTAGGGCAGTGGCTGTGAAGCTAAGAGGGTCTGGGAAGTGTCAAACGGTGTGACATGGCAGATGGTTCACTGTGACCGAGAATGAGAGGGGAATCTTACCCAGGCGTTGGCAGTGTCTGTGGGCATCAGGGAAGGGGGCTCCGGGCACCCAATGGTGGTGTGGATACCCTCCCTGGGCAGTGCACTGGTGGGCAGTCCTCTCTGGAGTTCTGCAGACTCCAATCTGTGCCCTCCTGGGCTGTTTCCAGCTGGGCAATGGTAAGCAAGTGTGTTCTCCATGCTGGAGCGTGCTTGGGATCAGGACATGGCAGTTAGCTAAGGCTCTCTGAATGCCATTTTCTGTAACCTGCTGTAGGCTGTCTGCAAGGAAAAGGGGTCTACTGACTTTGGAACCTTTTAAGTTTGATTGGGACAAGTGAAATGCCCGATTTTCCAGGGTTGTTTTTCTTGAAGCTGGCAATTTCTACTAATGCCTGGGATTCTGGGATGGTCAAATTAGATGGACCATTTCAGCCACCAAACAATGACGTTCAAAGTGGCACAAGCAGAGTTCCCAAGCCAGATGGTCTCCTGCTATGAAGGTCATGCCTTGACTGCCTTTCTCTGGCAGCTGCTGATTCTCCTCTGGCTCTCTCTAGGGTGACCACTACAGTTGAGGATGTCATGGGGAGCACAGACTGTGACCTCCCCATCCGCAGCCTGCCAGCTGTGAACAGAGACAATACCCAAAACCTGTACTGGACTCTGGGAGATTCAGAGACCCGGGATGCCTCAAGGATCCTTTCTCTGCAACATGAAATTTGGGGACCGGATATGGTGGACCATCCTTTCTGGCCCCAGAGAGTGGAGAAGAGGGCTCTTGAGCCTGGCATTCACTTCACAGCAACCTTGTTCACACCTGAGTAGGGAATTGAGTTCCACAGAGCTGGTCAGTGGCTGGATAGAGATCTTTGAGAAAATAGGCATCCCAGAGACCCCGGAATCCAGTGAGTACATCACGGCTCACATCCTTGGAAACAAAACAGTTAAGTGGGTGGCACCAGGAGGGTGGGAATGGAGGGAGAACAGTGGGAAAGCTACATCAGGCTTTTCCCCCACCCAGGATGCTTACCTGAATTGCATGGGACTTTTCTGTAGTATTGTTGTAGGCAGATGCTCATTTATTTATACAACAAACAGTTACAGTGTGCGCCAGGGCCGGGAGGGAAGGGGGCGGCATAGACAATGAAAGGTTCCAGTGCTGGTTCCACAGCACATGAAGAAATCTTGGTTTGAGTTGGATGCCGGTGCTTCACACCTGACATCCTAGCTACTTAGGAGGCTGAGATGGGAGGATTGAGGCTTAAGGCCCAGGCAGGAAAGCTCGTAAGACTCTTATCGCCAAGTAACTACCAAAAAGAAAACGCCAGAAGTGGATGAGTGGCTCAAGTAAAAAGTGGATGAGTGGCTTTGAGTAAAAAAGGCTCAGGGACAACACCCAGGCTCTGAGTTCAAGGCCTAGGAGTGACACAAAGAGAGGAAAGAGAAAGAGAGGAGGAAACGATGGAGGGAGAAAAGGAGGAAAGGAAGGAAGAAGGGAGCATGCAAGCCTTGGTTTGGAGTCCCTGGATCAAGGGAGCCAAACATTCACAATCTCTGTGGGGTCAGTTTCAGAGCCAAAATCCAGTATGTAGGACCAAGTCACAGACCCCTCTGTGACTTCATGACATCCAGAATCTGTGTGGTCGCTGACTGCAGAGGGAAACAACCTCGGGTAGACCATAGGGTTCAGGGTGGGTCACAGAGTTTCAATCTCCCCTGTCTCACCGAGTTTGTTTTCCTGTCAGATAAGAAGAAAGTGTCCAATGGCTAGGGAGGTATAGAGTGAAAGAGTGTCAAGAGGCGTTGTCAAGGGATAAGCATGAAGATGAAGAGGGAGGACGAACCCAGATCAGGCGTGTCAGGCCATTGGAGCCATGACCTCACCTGACAACCTAGACCATCAGTGATAGAGCTTTCGACACAGCCACATGGCTATTAAAATCCTGGCACTCTGGGTTCACCATTGACCTGGTTGTCGTTGGCTACAGGATGCCTGTGCAGTACATCCTTGGGGACTGGGACTTTTGCTGGCTCAATCTGAAAATGACACCCGCAGTGTTCATTCCTGGTCAAGAGACAGAGGTAGACGTGCCACTGGCACAGGACAGCCAGGAAATGAGGGCGGGAGTCAGACCCGTGTTGCTCTAAGACTTCTTCTAGGGAACTCTAGGGCCCCGTGACTGCCATTCTCAGAGGTAGAGGTGGGTCTCTTTGCTGGCTCAGCCTTTATTCTAGAAGACAGATGTGGGATTCAGAGAGGGCTGACTGAAGGTCGAGGCTGGTTGGAAAACCAGAGGCACTGGGTTCTGAGCAGGGTTGTTTCTTTGAGGATACTCAAAACCCAAGAACATTCCTGGGATGGACCAGCCCGTTTCTCCTTCTCAAGAGAGAGGGACCTAGAGCTCTCCAGTCTGCATCCCTTGGCTGAGAAATCTAGTCATTCCCATATCCTTGGTTGGATAACTAGACCTCAACTGACTGCCCAGTGTCGAGGCAGGACAGGGAGAGATCTTGAGTCCTTGATGAGGTCATGGTCAGTATGAGATTCTACTTGAACGTCCTGTCTTGGTGCATGGTCAGTCCCATCTAAGACTGTCATGATCTAGGACATAGAATCTAGAGAATCAGAGCAGGATGGGGTCTATTCTGTGAGTCTTGAGTATTATGTGTGAACTTTGAGCTCCCGTGTGCTCACCTGCTTTCTTTCTTGGGTGGGTCTATGCTAGAAAAAGCTTATAACTAGGACCTGTGTCCCATCCCTTGTTTTATGCTCAAAGCTATCCCTCTACCATTTGAGCAACAGCTCCACTTGCAACATTTTTGGGTGTTTAATTGGAGATAATAGTTAATGACTTTGCTGCCAAGGGTGGCATGCAACTGCAGTCCTCAGATCTGTCTCCTGAAAGGATAGGATGACAGGCATGGAAAACCATCTTTGGCTGGGTGCCAGTGGCTTATGGCTGTCATCCTAAGTATTCAGGAGCTGAGATCTTAGGATCATGGTTCAAAACCAGCTTGGGCAGGAAAGACCCTCAGACTCTTCTCTCTAATAAAGCACCAGAAAACCCAAAGTGGTGCTGTGGCTCAAGTAGTAGAGTGCTGGATTTGAGCTGAAGAACTCAGGGACAGCACCCAAGCCCAGAGTTCAAGCCCCACAACCAAGTAAAAGAAAGTAAAACATAAGGTTGAGGTATGTTTGTGTGTGTGTGGGGGGGGGGGGGGGTGGTAGACATTTACCGCCCCGCTGAGTCATCTTGTAGATGGATTGTCCCAAACTCTTAGTCAAGGGCAGCTGATTCTTGACCACAGGTGAAGCTCTGTGTTGGATATCGACCATCGGACCTCAGTCTCCTCACGGGACAATTGTGAGGAAACAAGGGACTAATACAGAGGGATCTCTGGAGCAGGGCCAGGCATAGAGGGAGAATCTGTCAGATATGGTTCTCAACAATTCTGTGAGCTATGACTGGAAGTTACCCTGAATGGGCTCAGATGAGGTCTGCTATTTATCAGGCAACAGGTGTGGGATTATGAAACAAAACATGACTGTCTTTCATCATTACCCTATCCCCATGAGGAAGGGGATCCTTCACTGTATTCACTTTTGCAGCTGAGGAAAACAAGGCATGAAGAAGCCAGGTGACCTACTCATGACCCCAGTTGACAGGAAGCTCGGCCTGACTTCTCTGCCATGCTTCCTAGGATAGTGGGTGTTATTCAGTCCACTTCTTGTCGTGGGACATCCACTTCCTGTCATTCGTGGGGCTTCAATTCTGGGCCTGGATGCTGTCCCTGAGTTCCTCAGGTCAAGGTTAGGGCTCTACCACATAAGCCACAGCATCACTTCCGGTTTTCTGTTGGTACTTTGAGGATGAGTCTCACCGATGTTCCTGCCAGGGGCAACTATGAACCATGATCTTCACATCTCAGCTTCCTGTTTAGTTAGGATTATAGGCCTGAGACACCAGCACATGTCTTAAGTGTAATCTGGACCTCTTTCTCTCCCTTTCTCTCTCTCTCTCCCTCTTTCTCTCTCTCTCCCCCCCCTCTCTTTCTCTCTCAGGAACTGGTTGAATGGGTTCTGTAGGAGGTGGGCCAGCATCCCCATGTGGCTGGAACCCAAGGTGGCACTCTCATTCTGGAGGTGGGCTGTGGGTCAGGAGCTTTTTTGCTCAGTCTGTTGAACCAGCTTCATGAGGTAAGCCCCTCTGTGCCCCAGCTAGACTCATTGTAAATCCCGTGAATTCTTCCCCACATCCCTCTGCTACACCGTTGAAGGAAAGTGGATGAGGAGGTGTTGCCTTGTCCCCCTGCGCAGCCCAATCCCGGGCCTCTGACACATACCCCACCTATCTGGCTAGACCCTGGCTATAAGACAATGAAATTTCTCGGTGTCTACTACCCTTTTCTGGGGAGTGTCATTTCGGTTAGGGGAGCGAGGTGAAGAGGAAAAGCCCCAGACGTGACACCTCCCAGGGGACATTTGTTCTTGTGACAGAGCCCAGTCATTGCTGTGGATAAAGAGGAAGCCACCATCAGAATCACCCGGAACAATGCTCAAAGATAGGTAGGCTGTTGAAGTATCAAACTCACTCATGTCTGCTTCCTACTCCCAACAAGGTGGTGCAGTGTGGGTGGCCCAGCTCTGGGCCGAAGGGATTATAAATGGATGGTGGCGGTCAGGAGCTCATGGCTCCCACCCATCATCCTGGCTGTCCTGGAGGCTGAGGTCTGATGGTCATGACTCAGAGCCAACCCGGGCAGGAAAGTCTGTGAGATTCTTATCTACCATAAACCACCTCCCTCCCCAAGCCCACACACAAAAATGCCAGATCTGGTGCTGTGACTCAAGTGGTAGAGACTCAGCCTTGAACAAATGAAGCTCAGGGATAACACCCAGGCCCCAAATCCAAGCCCTAGGACTAACACAATCATAAAATAAATGAACAGTGTACACCTTTTATCTGACTAGCAAGAAAGATGGATTCAGTCTTCTCGCTGGTAGTTGTAGCCAAAGATAAGGGGCTCCCCTTGATGTTTCCCTAAACCTCTTCTTCTCTCCTTTATCTGTCCAGGCTTCAGTTGCAAGACAGAATTCGGATCATCCCCCTGGATGTGACCTTAAGTACCCTCCCCCACCCACCTTCCTTGGGGTCAGGATCCTGGATGCACTCCTTGCTGGGAGGATGAGGCACCACAGAGATGAGGGTAGGTATCCCTGACACTTACACACACACACACACACACACACACACACACACACACACACACACACACACACACACACACCCCTAGGCCAATTCAGACTAGGCTTTTCCAAAGACACTTTATCTCCTTGGATTAACTGACCTAGGTGAGGAATCTGATCCCCTGTAACTGATTATTTTAACTTGGGCTTGTTAGTTGACAGGAGATAAACGGGAGAGAAAAAAAATAAAGCCTTTGGTGCCCATCACCTGGGGCTCAGGCTCATGCCTATCATCCTGTCTACTCAGGAGGCTGAGATCTGAGGATCACAGTTTGAAGCCAGCCATAAGCTGGAAAGCCTGTGAGACTCTACTCTTCATGGAACCACCAAAAGTCTAGAAGTGGAGCTGTGGCTCAAGTGGTAGAGCACCACTCTTGAGCAATAAAACTCAGAGAGACAGCTCCCAGATTCACAGTTCAAGCCTACACACAAAAAAAAATGGCTCCATCTTTTTCCCCAGAGATTGCCCAGGCCTCGAGCCCACTGTCACGGAGTGTGATACAACACCTATCCCTGGGTGGTGTATCAGGAACTTCCGAACTCGGTGGTGGAATCCAGACCTTCCCCTTCGTGCACTCTCAACCCACACTGGCTGGAAGGCAGAGCGTGACAAGGCCAGCAGCCTACAGAGTGGAGAGGCTCCAGCTCTGCCAAGGTGATCGGAACGGGCTTCTTGGAGGCAGCACTTGAAAAGGGGGTCTTGCTTACCAAGGAGGATCTGATAGGAACCAAAGAGAGCAAAGGTGCTGCAGATGATGGACAACATTGCAGAGTATGTTCATTTCCAGGCAGGGCTGCTGGTGAGAGACTCAGTATAGATGTGTGAGACTTGGTATAGGTGTGTGAGAATTGGTATAGATGTGCGAGACTGTCCCAAGGCAGGCCTGAGGGGATACAGAAGAACAGCTATCCAGGGCTGGGATTGAGTCTTAGAGGTAGAGGGCTCTCCTACCATGCAGAAAAGCACTGGTTCGATTCCTAGGTCCTGCATACACAGAAAAAGCTGGAAGTGGCACTGTGGCTCAGGTGAAAGAGCACTCCCCTGGAGACAAAGAAAGTCGGGGACAGTGCCAGGGCCCCGAGGTCAGGCCCCAGGGCTGTCACTATAAAACAGTTCGCTCAGGGACCTTGGTGACAAGTTGATGGCTATGGCCTGAAGCTCTTAGAGCCATCCATGATTTGTGTTTCCTTTGGCAGAGGGGAGCTGGAGACTCCTTTTGCCCTGGGCACTCCTTTACCTGGCTTTCAGCAACCCTCCCAACGTCTTCCACCGGGACTTGGAGCAGCTGGCCCCAGAAATCCTCAGGTAATGGTTGGGTGGGCAAGGGTGATATAGGGCAGGCCCCAAAACTCCTAGTGGGTCTGATCTGCCCTGGATGAAAAGGAAATCTGGAGGAGGCAGATGGGAGGTTAGAGAGGCCTAGTGATGTGGAGGGGGCCCTTTAATCCACACGGCCCCACCCAGATTCAGAGCTAACCTTTGCTCTCCCTGAGGGAGGTAGAGGGGGTGTCCAAGTGGTAGCATCTAGAGGACTAGGTGGAAATTCTGAAGGACTAGACACCTTAAGCCATGAGCTGGTGGTTCACACCTGTCATCCCACACCTGTCATCCTGGCCACTCGGGAGGCTGAGATCCAGAGGATCTCATTTCCCAGCACAGGCAGGAAAGTCCCACGAGAACCTCATCTCCAATCTCCAACCAGAAGTGGCATTGTGGCTCAAGTGGTAGAGCACTGGCCTTGAGGAAAAATTGACGTCAGGCACAGTACCCAAGCCCTGAGTTCAAGCCCCTCAACCAAAAAAAAAAAAAAAAAAAAAAAAAGAAAGAAAGAAAGACACCCCTTCCTTGCTTGCAAGAGATGGTGAAATAGTGAGGTTGCTGTGGTTGGGAGACCAGATGATGGTCTCACTGTACAGACATTTCTAAGTACTACCCAAATTTGCACCAGTGTGAAGCCATAACAGGGTGGGTGGTGCCTTACCAAGAATTCCAGAGGTCGTGGCCTGTGGCAGGCAGGGAGTGGGTGAATGGGAGCAGGAGTGGGATGGTAGTGTCAATTATATGCTCTCCATCCATGGAAGAATGGTTTTGGATGCTGGTGACAAAGTCTGAATTGAAGGGTTGCACGTGGTTTGTGGCCTGACGAGTTGGGTTTCCCTGTGTCTAAGAAGGAGGCTGAAGCCGGTTGCTGCCAGTGGCTCACAACTGTCATCGTTGTTACTCAGGAGGCTGAGATCTGAGGATCGCGGTTCAAAGCCAGCTTGGGCAGGGAAATTTCAGAGACTTTAACTCCAGTGAACCACCAGAAAGCCAGAAGTGGTGGTAGAGCGCCCACCTTCAGCTGAAGAGCTGAGGGACTGCGTGCAAGCCCAGAGTTCAATCCCCATGACTAACAACCAAAAATAATGTAGCTGAGTTTTCTGCATAGTGGTGTGTACGTTTAGGAAATGCCAAGATGTGTTATGAGCCATTCCAGATGTGTGAGATGTCCTTAGTTTTGTCTACACTTGGTCTGAGGACGGTGGTACCATCTTCTTAGGGGTGGGATATTCAGGGTGCTCAGGGACTGCTGAGGCCTTGGGCTACCCGTGTGTGTGTGTGTGTGTGTGTGTGTGTGTGTGTGTGTGTGTGTGTGTGTGTGTATTTTTCTTTCATCTTTCTCTGTCCCCTTCCTGGGTGCCTGTCTGCCTCTTTCTGACCTTGGATGGTGCCCCTCCTCCACACTGACCTTGCCCTTTAGCCCCCTATCACAGTCTACAATGAGTCCTAAATTGCCAGAGGCCTACATTCCAGCTTTTGTTTGGGACCCAAGTCGGGCCTGTCCAAATATTTGGGCGCCTCCAGGGGATTCTGGGTCAGCATGGTCAGCTGGCATAGGGTCTCCCCTGCCTCTGGGGGAGCTCAGTCATGCGATGTCCTGTCCTTTTCCTCACCTGGGTCTCTGGCTGCATGTGACCTCCCTGCATGCTTGCAGTGGAGTGGAGGAGGGAGGGTTTCCGGTGGCCCTAACCAACTCAAGCTTGATAGCTGTCTGAAGGCCGCCCAAGCAAGGAGGATCCGGGGATACATGCGAGGTGAGACCAAGGTGGCTTGGAAGTATCCTTCGGTGTCTAGGAAATGTCAACATACCTTGTCCCAGGAAAGTCTGTCTCCTCCACCACCGCCCTCCACCCCCAGCTTGGCTGCTCATGTCCTTCTAGATGATTCTGGATGCCCAGAATCCAGATGCACACACTTTAGATTCTAGGTCCAGGGAACTAGGGGATGTATGGCCAATACCTCAATGTTCTGGGTCATTAGCCTTGACTTGGCTATGCCCCATTGTTGTACGTTCACTTCTTAATCCAGTGCTGGCCACACACCGGCCACTTGTGGCAGTGCTGTGAAAGTGGCAGGAGTGGAAGTGAGATCCAGGGTGACCAAAATCTGGATTTATGGCCTGATTGGGGGTGAGGTGGGTCAAAGGGTGTCAAAAAAATCTTAGAGCTGGAACTCAGGGCCTAGGCACTGTCCCTAAGCTTCCATTGCTCAAAGCTAACACTCTACCATTTGAACCACAGCTCACCTTTCATCTTTTTTAGTAGTTTAGTGGAGACAAGAGTCTCATGGACTTTCCTTCCTGGCCTGGCTTCAAGCGGCCATCCTAAGAGCTTAGCCTCTTACATAGCTAGGATTGCTTGTGTAAGCCATTGGGACCTGCTAAGGATGTTTTTGTATGTGCTTGTTTTTGTGTGTGTGTGTGTGTGTGTATGTGTGTGCGTGCGTGTACGTGTGTGCGTGCCTGTGTGTGTGTGTTTGTGTGAATTTACCAGGGCTTGAACTCAGAGCCTAGGTGGTATCTTTTAGCTTGTTTACATAAGGTTGGTGCTCTATCACTTGAACTACAGTACACTTCAGCTCCCAGCAGCCCCTTACTGTGTGGAGAACATAAAGCTCAAACCTGGTCCTATTTCTTTGTCCTCAGGGAGGGTATGATTCCTCTGAAGCCTGGAGGAGTAAGGATGTGGTAGGAGGGGTAACTGTAGATGGGTGCTAGTCTGGGAGAGAGGTACTCTGTCTTTAGCCAAGAAGGATAGCAATAGCTCAAGCTCTCATATCCCTAGCTACTCAGGAGGCTGAGATCTGAGGATTGCCATTCAGAGGCAGAGCTAGAAAAGTGTTTGAGACTCTACTCTCCCAATAATCATCTGAAAGCTGGAAGAAAAGCTATGGCTCAAGTGGTGGAGTGCTAGCCTTGAATGAAAAAATCTGAGGGACAGAGCCCAGGACCTGAGTTCAAGACCTAGTACAAAGATGCGCCCATACACACAGGAAGGTGGTAATGATGAGCTGAGCCAGAACTGGGAGCAGTCCTGAGGCATAGTCATAGTAATCTCTCAAGCCAGATCAAGTGGTTTCTCCCCAAGTCCTTCTTGGGCTGAGGGGTCTGCGCTATGGCAGTAAGTTCCAGGGAACCTGCCCCTCCATCCATGCATGGGGCCACAGGGCCAAGGGAAAGAACACTAAGGATGCTCCTTTGTAATTGGCCCACGATTGCAGACCTTCATTTATCCCCAAGACCTGGTGAGGAAAGAAGGGCTCTGAGCCCTGGGACTCCAGGGATAGAGACTGCTAGAAGCAGCAGTCAGCTGGCTGTGATTTCGTGAGCCCACAAGTCTTTCATGAGCCCAACTCAATACCTGCCCGAGGTGTGCTTGACAGATTAGCACTCTTCTGATACCTGCGTGAGTGGGCATTACCTGCCATGCCATCTTGCAGCTTCTGCCCCTCCTGGCCCAGAACTGTGGTCTGAGACATTGATTTACTGCTCAGATTCACATTGCATCCATGACAGATGCCATTCAGATGATCGGGCCAATGACCTCCATGCCCCAAGGCTCGACACTTCTCTGATAATGTGGCCTGCTCTATAGGAAACGGCCTCCCCTGAGCTACTCTCAAGACTTGTAGAACACCTAGACATTGGGAGAAACTCAAGGGCCCACTGGAAAGTACTCTGCCTAGAGCCAAAGGGTGAGTTCCAAACTGGCCAGGGGAGTTGGTCATGGGAATGGAACTCTGGGCCTGGGCACCGTCCCCTCAGCTCTTCAGCTTACTGCTTGAGCCACAGCACCATTTCTGGTTTTCTGGTGGTTCCTTGGATATCAGCGTCTCCTGGACTTTCCTGACTGGGCTGCCTTTGAACCACGATCCTCAGATCTCAACCTCCTGAGGAGCTTGGGGGACAGGCATGAGCCACTGGCACCCAGCTGCTCTGGCCTTTCACCACAGTGGACTAGGAGCTCCTGAAAGCTTTTCTTTATTATTTTCTATGGCAATACTGGCCTTGAACTCAGGGTCTGGGCTCTGGTCTCTTAACTTTTTCCCTCAAGCCTGGCACTCTACCACTTGAGCCACAGTGCCATTTCTGGCTTTTGGTAGTTCATTGGCAAGAAGAGTCCCACTAACTTTCCTCCCCTGAACTGGCTTTGACCCAAGATCTCTGATCCCAGTCTCCTGAGTAGCTAGGATTTAAAGGGGTAGAGCCACTGGTGGCATTGGACTAAAGGGTTTTCTTAAGCAAGAGTTCTTCCCTGCATTTGCGCTGGCTCCTCAATGCAAAGGAGGCCTGAGGGTCAGGAGCTGTGAAAAATATGCTTCCAGACACAGAAAATGGCTGGGTCCATGGTGAAAAGTCAAGCTAATCTTCCCCCTGGGGCCCATTCTGGGACCCCAACCTCTTCCCTACCTGTGACTCAAATACAAACCTTGACCCAGCCTTGAATGTACTGCTAGACTAGTCTGAAGCCACAAAACCTTCATTCCACCCACATCACCTGCTCTACACCACACCTCAGGACATTTGCCCATGCTGGACCTTCTGCCTGAGGCTCTCTGTCCTTTTCCAAATTTTAGAACTCCTGTGGAATTTTGGCACTGCTTTTATCACTTCCTGGAGCAAGTCTTTCCTTCCTTCTTTCTCTAGAGATGGAACTTGTGCAGGCTAACTGGAAAATGCTCTATCTTGGTGTGTGTGTGTGTGTGTGTGTGTGTGTGTGTGTGTGTGTGTGTGTGTGTGTGTGTGTACCATTCCTGGGTTTTGAATTCATAGCCTGGACGCTATCCCTGAGCTTTTGTGCTCAAGGCTAGCATCTACTATTTGAATCACAGCTCTACTTCTGGCTTTTTGGGTGTTTAATTGGACAAAAGTTCTTATATAGACTTTCCTGCTTGTAATTGTGATCCTCAGATCTCAGCCTCCTGAGTAGCTGAGATTACAGGGGTGGGCCATCAGCACCTGCCCTCTACCTCTTACCTCTAACCTTGGCCCTCCTGAGTCCCAGAAGAATATGTCTCACCAGGCTCACTTTTTTTTGCCACACTTGGGGCTTGAACTCAGGGTCTGGGCATTTTCCTGAGCTTCTTTTGTTCAAGGCTAGCCACAGTGCCACTTTTGGCTTTCTCTGTTTCTGTGGTACTGAGGAATCGAACCCAGGGCATCATGCATACTAGGTAAGCACTCTACTGCTAAGCCACATTTGCAGCCCAAGACTGACTTGTAACAGGAGTTATGAGGGTGGGATTTATAGGTTTACCCCATTCGACATAGAAATCACTGACTATTTCATATCTTTGCCAAGATTTGGGACCAGTCTGTGACTCGGCAATGAGGATGGATGAATAAGTGAGAGCTACCAGGCCCTAGAGGTCTAGGCTCACATACTACAGAGGGATAGAGAATATGGATCCAGAACCTTCGACCACTCCTACAGCCTAGGAACTCTGAGGGCTTGTCCCAGCTTGCCCAGGTTGGGTGGGCTGAGCATGGGCAACCTGCTGAATGCCCATCATTCACATATCATCCCTCCATACACAGAGACATGGAGTTATTGCTGCCTTTTTGTTGGAGGAGGGGGCAGGTCTGGGGTTGAACTATGAACCTAGGCCCTGTCCCTGAGCTCCTTTTGCTCAAGGTCAGTACTCTGCAACTTGAGCTACGATCCCACTCATGGTTTTTTGTTTTCTTTTTTTCCTGTGATCTCTTAGAAATAAGTGTATCCGACTTTCCTGTCCTGGCTGAATTCAAATTGGCATTCTCTACATCTTAACCTCCTGAGGAGCTAGGATTACAGGCAGGAGCCGCTGACACTTGGCTTTCTTTTCTTCTTGTTCTTTTTATAACTGTGACAATCTGAAATCTTCACAGTGTCATTTCAATGGTTTGTATTCGAAGTAAACTACCTTGGAGTTCGATTGCTAGGATTGCCCCCCACAAATGGAGGAAGATCCTGACAAACTCATTCCTATTTGTGTGAATTCTAATAAAATATTATAAAAGTAATCATTAAATTTGCAGTTAATTCATGGTTCTACTTAAGAATGCCACAGAATATTATTGGATTTATATCTTCAATTCTAGCACCATGGTATGATTCCCCTAATGGAAGGATATTGGCTAATTTTTAATTAATGCTTTTGTATGTATTCAACCATGCTACTTCATTAAATGGTGGCATAATATAATAACCAATAATTGGTATAATATATATAATTTAATATTCTCACATTCCACCTCTCTCAGTATATATATGCGTATATATACACATATATACATACATATACATATCTATCAATGTATATATTGGGCACTACTGTGGCTTGATCAAAGGTCTTCAGAACTTCCTGGCAGCTCAGTTTTCTGGAGGCTGGTGTGCTAAGACTGTGACCCCATTTATGGATTGGGCATTGTAGGCCATGGGTTGAAATCCTAGCATGGCCAAAAATTTAATCGTGGAGTAAAAAGCGAACTTTGACACATTTTTTTCCTTCTGTGTGAAAGTCCTGGGTCTCAGTACAATGTATAATCCATATGCAAATATAATCTAGGTGATATGATGTAATAAATGAAGTTTTATATGTGTAATAATACTAAATAAATAAGGGTAGTAAATGTCATGCTCAGTAAACCCATGTATGTAAATAGATCTCATATATGAATATTATTTTTTCCAGTGCTGAGGCTTGAATTCAGGCCCTGAGAACTGGTTTGAATTTCTTGTCTTCAAGGATGGTGAGCTTCCTCTTCACCCACAATGCCACAGAGTTACCCAGACCCTGAGTTCAAATCCCAGACCTGCCAGAAAAAATGGTGCAAATTCCAAGCCAGGGCCTTATTATTTTTTTTTTTTTTTTTGGCCAAGCACGGGGCTGAACTTAGGTGTTGGCACCTCTGAGACAGCCAGTCCTGGGATCCTAGAACCCGAGTCCAAATCTCGGGGCTGGCAAAAAAAAAAAAATTAGGAGAAGGAGAAGGATAAAACTGAGAAGTTCAAGGAGGTGGTTTTACTATTTTTTTCCTTTGTGTTGTGACCATCCTGGGTCTAAATGACAAGGCCCAGAAAGTGCACATGACCTTGCATTGCTGATGTTTGGTGGGCTATTAGCGAAGCCATAGCCAAAACTGGTAACTTAGCCCTGGAGGTCAAATCCAAGGACTGCCACTAACGAATGGTGGGAGGTTCTAAGAGACTTATTCTGATGATACATCTGTACAAATGGAATGTTATAAAAATAACAATTAAATTAGTAGTTAGTGTATGATTTTCATACTATAAAATTATACACAATTATACTACATTGAGTAATTTTCAATTAATACTTTATTATGTATTCAATCATGATACTTAAAAAAGGAAGAAATAATTTAGTTGCCAATAGTTAGTAGTAATATCGTATATGCAATTTCATAATATACAGACATCTCTCTTGCTTTATACATATACATCTATCTATCTATCTGCCTATCTATTTATCTATCAATCTACACATTTATCTGGTTATACAGTTGTCACTCCTGGGGCTCAGTGGTAGAGTGCTCCCCTAGTACGTATAAAGCTCTGGTTTCTATTTCTTACTACCACATGCACAGAAAAATCTGGAAGTCGTGCTGTCGCTCAAGCAGTCGAGCACTAGCTTTGAACATAAAAGCTTAGGGACTGTGTCTAGACCCTTACTCAAGACCCAAGACTGGCACCAAAAAAAAAAAGAATGTCTGAGCACAATGATATAAGGATAGGACTGTAAATATCACACAGCAAGCTGGGAGTCTGGTCCTGATAGCTGCCATCTAACCTGACTTAGCCAGAGGTAAACCATTTCAACCCAGCTCCATGGAACCAGATGCTGCTGGCTCATTCACCCCTGTCATCCAAAATACTCGGGAGCTGAGATCTGACACTTGTGGGTTTAAAACCCAGTCCTGGCAGGAAGTCTGAGAAACTGAGCTGTGGCTCAAAGTGTTAGAGCTCCAGCCTTGAGCTAAAGATCTTAGGACAGTAGCCCCAACCCTTGAGTGCAATACCCATGGCTAACTCCGCCCTCCAAAAAAAACCCACTCCTCTAAACCATTAGATGTGAACTTTGTGCAGTTTGTGACATGTTTCTGAAAGAATGGTGATACTGATGAAAACACCCTAATTCTAACGATAGCTTGTGGGATACAGCTATGTGGTGAGTCCTTCATGAGGTGTTGTGTGATGAATCCTTCATGGGTGCATTCTTTCATCTGGTCCTTGTAAGAGCTCCACAAGTAAGATGATTGTGCACATGAGAAAGTTGAGGCTCAAATATGTCCCCATGTCAGGGCCAACATTATGTATGTATTGAATTCTAATGAGTTGTCTCCTGGTTTATTTTTTTCGGATGTGAATGTTGAACTCAGGGCCAAGGCACTGATCCTTCCCTGTTGGGCTCATGGCTAGTGCCCTATCATGTGGAGCCAAAGACCCTAGGCATCTGTAGCTGAGGTCTGTCATCCTGCCTACTCAGGAAGCTGAGATCTGAGGATCTGGGTTCAAAACTATCCCAGACACAAAAGGTCCCATGATACTATTATCTCTTACTCACCACTTAGAAACTTGTAGTGGAAGCCAGTGCCGCTGACTCGAGCCTGTCATCCTAGCTACTCAGGAGGCAGAGAGCTGAGGATCACATTCCTAACCAGCCTGGCAGGAAATTCCTTGAGATGGTTATCTCCAGTGAACCACCAGAAATCCCGAAGGGATGCTGTAGCTCAAGTGGTAGAGCTTGAGCTGAAGAGCTCAGAGACATCACCCAGGCCTGCCATGGGAGGTGGCACAAATGAAGGCTTCCTGTCAAAACAGCACCGGGGAGAGAAAGAGCTTGGGGTACAAAGAGGCCTTTTTCTCCTGGAATTCAGAGCCCACCCACATTCATCCTCAAAAATTGCCCCCGGATGAATTATTACAAAGCTGTACAGGAGTGAGACTTTTTGTCTGCCTGTTCCAACAATGAGGCAGACTTACTCCAGCAGCCTGGAGTGCACAGAAACACTCAGGCTACACTGGGAACAGTGAAGGGAGCCCCGGACATGCACTGTCTTGAAAGCACTCTCTATGCTATGAAATCATTCTATTCAAAGCAAATTTCCTAGCTGGGTGCTTTTCTTCATAGAGAATCTGGATGTTCACCAATAGAAATACATGCATACATACACAGACACATGGAATTACTGGCTCTTTTTGTGTGTGGCAGGTCCTAAGGCTTGAACCGTGAGCCTAGACATATTCCCTGAGCTCTTTTTGCTCAAGAAAGCATTTTATTGTGTCTTAAACCATGATTACTCTAGGCTGGGGTTTAGCCTTTACACCCACAGATGATCCAGGGGTCCTAGGAACCAAGTTCAATTCCCAGCACTGGCAAAAAAAACCATGAAACCAACACAAATGGAGGAGGAAAAAAACCAGGAAGTTTTTTTTTTCTTTTGTCTGGTCGTGAGGCCTGAACTCTGGGCCTGGGCGCTGTCCCTCAGCTCTTCAGCTCAAGGCTAGCGCTCTACCACTTGAGCCACAGCACCACTTCTGGCTTTTTCTTTTTGCTTATGTGGTGCTGAGGAATCGAACCCAGGGCCTCTTGCCTGCAAGGAAAGTGCTCTACCACTGAGCCACCTTCCTAACCCAAAACCAAGAAGTTTTACACAACCGTTTTACCTTTGCTTCCTTTGCACTGTGACCATCCTGGGTCTCAGTGACTCAGCTTGAAGATTGAAAGTGACCTTGCATGGCTGAAGGCTGGCAGGCTGTTAGTGAAGCCCAGCTCACACACCTAGGCCCTGAGTTGGATTCTGGGACTGGCACCTACACACTGTTGAAGATCCTAGGAAACTCGTTCCTATGTATAGGAACACTAATAGAATGTTTGAAATGTACTAATTGAATTACTAATTAGCTGGTCATTCTATAAGTTTGTATGCAATAAATACAGGTCACTGATTAATATTTATGAAGCCTTGTACTGAGATTAATTAATGGAGGCATAATTTTAGACCAAATAATTGGTAGTATTAGAATATATTAAAGTAAGATATAGACATTACTTTGTTTTTTGTAGTTGCCCTTTATTTTATTTTATTTATTTTTTATTGTAAAAATACTGTACAGAGGGATTACAATTACATGGGCAAGATAATGAGTACATTTCTTATCAAGCATTGTAGCCTCCTCCTTGTTTCCCTTTCCCATCCCTTCCCATCCTTCCCCTGTCTCCCCACCCAATCCTCTCCACTCCCCCTGCTGCCCTCCCCGCACCAAACTTGTAAAGTTCGTTTTCGACATAACAACTTGTACATCTCATTGTTGCAATGGGTCCACCAGTATCCCTATTTAAATGATTTGTTTTTCCCCTTCCCCTCTACAAATTACACCGAAATCAAATACAGTGAAAGCAGAGGATATTAATTTTTATATAGAGATATACACTAGAATCTACATAAATGTCTATCTGTCTCTGCATACATTTATGGATGCATATACATACGTAAATACACACACACACTGCAATCTACATATCTATGTGTTTATATATTGGCCACTCCTAGGGCTTGATCTCAGGTCCTCAAATTTGCCTGAAAACTTCACTTGCATCTGACTGGGGTGCTAACATTGACCCATTCATGAAGTGGGCCTTCTATGCCCGGAGTTCAAATCACAGAACTGCCAAAAACTTAATCCTGGTGGAAGAAGCCAATTGTCCCACTTATTTTCCTTATCGGTGAAAATCCTGGGTCTCAGGAATGTTGTATAATATATAGGCAAATCTGTGTCCTATGTAATAGGATGTAAAAAAGTTATATGTGTAATCATACACACTAAAATACAAAATAAATAAAGAAAACAAAATAAAACGAATAACTACACTAACTGCAATATGCAGTAAACATGTGTATGTAAATATAAATCATGTATTTAAAATGTATACGAATGCTAGGACTTGAATTCAGGCCCTGGGAACAGTCCTGACTTTCTTGTCTTCCAGCACGGTGAGCTTCCCCTTCCCCCACAATGCTGCAGATTTACCCAGACCCTGAGTTCAAATCCCAGGCCTGGCAGAAAAAAAATAGCATGAATTCCAAGCCAAGGAGCCTCAAAATATTTTAGATATTTGTAATGTATGTATGTGTGTGTGTGTATATGTATGTATGTTTGTATATATGTATATATGTATGTATTTATGTATATATGTATGTATGTATGATGCATTTTTATTTTGTCAAGCACAGGGCTTGAACTCAGGTCGTGGCAACTCTGCCTCAGCTTCGATCACTCTAGGCTAGGGTGCAGCCACTGGACCCACAGCTGAACCTGGGTTCCTGGGCCCCAAAGGCTGACAGGAAAAGAAAAATGACACAAGAAAAAAAAGCCCAGCAACTTGCATATGGCTGCAGGTTTTACATTTGTTTTCTTTGCAAGGTGACCTTCCTGGGTCTGAATGACATGGTTGAAAAGTCTTGGTAACCTAGCATTGCTGAAGGCTGGCAGGCTATCAGGGAAGCCATAGGCCAACACAGCAACATAGGCCCTGGGTGCAAAGCCCGGTCCTGGCCCTTACCAATGGCAGGCAATCCTAAGAGTCTCCTTCCTATTGATAAGAATACAGATGGAAGGTTATGAATGTCAAGGTTGAATTAGTTGTTCCTGAATGATACTACTATAAAATTAGAGTGATTTCAGGAGGCCGATGAATTTTAATGAATATTTTTGGCACATTAAAAGAATACTATTAATTACATGGATGCAATAATTTCAGAACAGTGGTTGATTTAATTAATAATTCATTAAGGATGAAAACAATATTAATTACATGGAAGCATAATAAGTACCCAAGAATTGGTAGAAATGTAGCATATATAACTTAATATTGTATAAACATCTCTGACACTCTATAAAGATCTATACTTATTTGTGTACAACCATCTGCATGTCAATCTGTTACTATTTTGTCAAACCCTGAGGCTCGATCTCAGGTGCTGGGAACTACTTGTGGGCTCAATATGCACCAGGCTGGCATGCTGGCATTCACCCATGCATGCATTGGGCCTTGAAGGCTGTGAGTTCAGATGCCAGCACTCACAAAAATTGAATTGTGGAGTAAGAAGCCCATGGTGACACATGTTTTCCTTTTCTATGAAAGTCCTGGATGTCAGGTGTTAAGTTTCACACATAGGCAAATCTATATCCTCTGTAATAAATGTAATAAATATTCCATGTGTAATAACAGTCAATAAAATAAATGGTAAATAGATGAATAAAACAAAAAATTAAATGAATAGCTACACTAAGCACAATGTGGAGTCAATATATGGGGCTCGATCTCAGGGCCTGGGAACTGCCTAGGAGCTGAATTGGCTGCTGAGCTGACAATCACCCATTCATGAACTTCTAGGCCCTGAGTTTAGATCCCAGCACCGCCAAAAGTGTAATCTTGGAGTGAGAAGCCGAGCATGACAAGTTTTCTTTTTCTTTGAAAGTGCTCAGTGTCAGGTAGGATGTATAATTTGGATGCAAATCTATATGCTATGTAATAGGATGTCACAAATGTAATAAATGTCATAGGTGGAATAATTGTCACTACAATAAATGAAAAAGGGTTGAATTAGTAAATCATTCTAGATTAAATTAGATGCAACAATTATAGGAAGTGTATTAAGGTTTATTAATATTTTATGAAGCATTAGCAGAATAAAAATTACATGGAGACATAATTAAATGCCTAATAATAGGTAGTGACACATGATGCATAATTTAATTATATATAGACATCTGTCTCATTCTATAAAATATGTATATATATGTTTATATGTACATATATGATAAACAATAACAGGATATTGAGTAATTATTAATTAATGCTTTATTAATTGTTCAACTGGGACACACCATTAAATGGAGACATAATTTAATATCTAATAATTGGCAGTAATCCCTGAAACTACTGCTACCTCCTTCTTGCCCTCATCACTGGCCTGTCAGTGCCAAAAAAGGCCTCCAGGAGAACCCCTCCATCCCTGCACCAAATGTATCCTGTACTTCCAGTGACTCCTGGTGGTCAGTATGATCTACATGACTACTAGAAGAGCATGAGGATAAATGTTACACACAGATATGAAGAACTAGTACGATGGCTTGACTTTTACCTTCATGGCCTCTGAAAATGGAGGTTTGACCTGCATAAATTTTGCTTCACTATGAATTTTCTATTTACACTCTGAACACCATATACTTTCCTTGTGCTTCATTTATTGGTTTTTGTCTTATACTCTCCAAACAAGTATATTATCATGGGCTGATACCATGTCTCTCGTGATGGCACCAGCAGACCCAAGTGGAAAAGGAAGTGGGACATAGAGTACCCATCCTTTCCACAAGAGTCCACCACAGGTCAGAGGAGCAAATCTTAGGAGAGTGGGCACAGCTGCTGCCTCCCTTTCTGAAGCATGGCTCAAGTTTGGAGAGGGATTTCAGGACATCTGAAATATTGAATTATTGAAATATTGAATTATCTCCAGGACGAAAGAAACAACCACATCTAGTAATTGAGCTCACAATTATACCATGAAGATCCAGTGAAAACGATCACTCAGATGAAGATAGGACACTGTTTAAAATACAGAGAAAGAATAGGATTGGCACTAGAATAGGCAGGAACAATTTGTGTGCAGAAGATAGGGCCAAGGGAGATGAACTGCAGTTGATTGACTAGAAAATGGACAGTGACAGAGAAGAAACCAGTAAAGGCAATGAATGTGAAGATGGAGAGGGTGCCATGGAAATCTCAGATGGTGTTTCTCATGCAAGTAGTTATTCTTTGGCAAGTGATAGTAGGAAACCTGAGCTTCCTAAGGCAAGACCTGGCTTTATTACCTAGCTGGACTAAAAGTGAATCTCCTCCTGCCTCACATTACAGAATTCTAGGATTACAGTCATGCATTCCACATTCCTGTTTGAGACATTTAACTTTCATGGTAGATTATTTCTTTTTCACCTGTGGCCTTTATAAGCCTTACTTCGACATTTTTGGACCTTGTCATGAACATTTGTCTGGATTATGAGAAAAGAATAAGTATTCCAACAGTTTCCCATACTGAAACTCCCACTCCACGGGTACCTGTCAACTTACTGTGTTCATTTGGCCTGTGTGGAGATTGTCCATTTTGCTCTGGTCCTTAAGAGTTCTGCCTGATTCTCAGCTGTGTACCAGAAGAACACAGAGAAAGAGGGTTTTAGATAGCAATGAGAAAAAGAAATTTATTTCACTGAAACTCTGTTATTTGCCTTATTTTTGCCTGTCATGTTTACCTTGCTCACAGTTTACATTCTTTTTATGGTATAATGAAGTAATAACATTTATTTTCCTCAGCATTTAAGTTTAGTTCCTTGTTTTCATTGAGACAAACTTCTGAGAAAGAACAACTAACCTCATGCTCATTTCCACAAATGGATGTTTTTATTTTCATATTCCCTTGTGAGACAGTAATTCTTGGTGTGGAAAATCAGGAAGTAGAAATAGATTAAAATTTTAAACATGATGCATTTATTTGTGATGTCAGTAGGCTTTGGATTTTTAGTCACTAAAATGTGTGTGACTACTACGTTTACTCTTGCCCACTCTGGTGAGAGCACCCTTAATTACTAAGTTATTAACAAGTAAATGGATTGCCAGACAAACTTTGGAAATTTTTGTTTTCTTGGCAGACCATTAAACAATTCTTTAGAGGAAAAAAATATCATACTATTTCTGCTCTTCATAGAGTCTACTATACTTCAGTTAATTCATCTGTAACCGTTAGCATACAACCGAGTGTATTTGCTTTTGGGTTTATTGGAGCATTCTAGCAGCCACAATAAGGGAAACCATTCAGCTTGTGTTCTCCAGGTCTGTATTACTTCCCATAATATAATGCTTTCCAAGTCTTTCCACATTTTTACAAATGGTAGTCTATCATGCTCTCTGATGGATAAGTGGGATATCTCTCTGTGTTTGTGTGTGAGTGTGTGTGTTTATACATACATATATATATATATATATATATATGTATATATGTGTACATATACACACACATATATATGTGTATATATGCATATATGTATATAAATGTGGTATACATATATGTAACCTCATATATACATATATATATATATGTAACCTCATACATGTATACCACATTTTATTCATCCATTCACCATTTGAGGGTTTTCTAGGTACTGGAAAGTGAGAGACATGAGCCTTATCCCTCTGTTTGTGGGAAGACATGAGCTCTTATAGCAACAGTCCTGAGCCTTGTTAGCCTTTTTTATCACCTGAAGTCTTAAAAGCTGATCAACAATTTGCAATTCCTGGGGCCTGAACTCAGTGCCTGTGCACTGACCCTAAGCATTTTTTTGCTTAAAGCTAGCATACCAACACTTGAGCCACAGCAACACTAACGGCTTTTTCTGTGTATGTGGTTACTGAGGAATCAAATCCAAGGCTTCATGAATGCTAGGCAAGCACTCTACCACTGGGCCAACTTCCCAGCCCAAGATTTTATTTTTTAAAAACTAACATGTAAAAGAACCAACTATATGAAAAACTGTATTACAGGAGGCAAGCTCCATGACTAGAACCATGACTTCCCTGGCCAGAAACCTGGGAGACCAGGCCTTTGCCACAAGTCTCCTCTGTGGTCAGCTTCCAATCCCTGAGCATCGTATCATTGGCCTGAAAGGAAGGAGAGTGTTGAGATGTGAAACATGATGCAAGCAGACATAGTGGGCCTCATCCTCCAATGTCAACACTAAGGATGGGTACTCACAAACCCCAGATCCTGTGGCACACGTGCTAGTAGACACTAATTATGAATTGTGTGGAGTCATGATCCAATGGGCAGATGGGCTGGGCTATTATGAGAAAGACATAACCTCATTCAGAATCATATGGACTCCAAAAATGTGAACTAGAAAAGGTCTATTTTGTGTTTGAGGTTATTTTTTTTAACTTCCTTTATCTGCACTCTGTCCTCTAAAGCCAGCTCCCATGTGTGAACTCTTCTTATGCAGTAAAATGAGCCATAAATAAGGCCAAGTAATTGGTAATCTTATGGAAGTAAACTAGGCATAGAATGGCTGTCTGGGGTTCCTTCTCCTATCTGAGTTATGAAAATGACTCGTTCCTGAGACACAGAGCCCATGTACTAATGGGCTAATATATATATATATATATATATATATATATATATATATATATGAGACAAAAAAGCCAGGACTTTCATGTTCCCAAAATTATTGCCATGTTAACTGAGTCTGACACATGAATTTGCATGTCTGCATGGAGGAAGTGAACATATTTCGTTTTTAAAACATGTAGTATTTTATACAACAATACATGCTTGTACAAATTACACTGACTTTAACTTCATCCCAGGTTGTCATTTTGGTTTTAGAGGAAGGTGTCTGGATTTCACCATTCCAGTAACAGGCTCACATATGCTCATGCAGGGTAAGAAGGGGAGAATGGGTCAAAGTGATGACTTCCTTCTGTGTTTCTCTGGAGGTGCCAAAAACCAGACCCAGAGCTTCAGGGGTTCAGGTAAACAAACTGTAGGTAGAGACTCCCTTCTCAAGAGATGCAATCTTCATGAAAATTGCCCACAGTGATCTAGTGCATACTAGAGTTGCCAGTGCTTGTTTACTTCTACACAGTGTAGAGAACACACAAGTGACTGCTGGAGAGCAAAGATGTGGCTGATTCGCCACAGTTCAAGAGAGGCAAAGGGATGAACACAGTGGCAGGGAACCTGTTCCTCAGCAGAAAGCCTTGCAAGATTCTGAACATCACCCTAAGTGAGGCTGGCATTTGAGCACAGTCTTGGACAGGTCATGAACATCTGAAAAGTGTGGAATGTTCTGCTAAGCCACAGGTTGACTAAGCAGACTCTCCTTGGGGGAAAAGGGTCTTCTATAAGTAAACACTTATCAGAAATCTCGCTAAACCTTATTCTTTATATTAAGTCAGTTCTTCAAGGCAGACAAGTGAGAATGGATAAAGGAGAAGGGCCCTAGGACCACTGAATTTTCCCATCTTAGAGCATCATTTTCTTTCTCAACATACAGTATGGAAGCCACAGCCTAGTCCCACTAGTCAATAGAAGTATATGCTCAACACAGTATATGCCAACATGTTGAGGTCCAGAGAACTTGGTAATAGAGGTTCTGCTCTGTTCTCTCAGTCACTTTTCTTCTCTTTTTTGAGATAATGTCTAATCTAAGTTGGACTTTGGGCTAAGCTCCCTGTGTATGCAGATCATAGGCATGTACCACCATGCCTAGCCTCATTACTTCTTTTTGTTTTCTGCCCTTTGAAGGTCAGCCAATAGCTCTAACATGGCTGTCTTCCATTTACATTCTATTCACTCCCATATCTGGTTCTCTCCATCTTGTCTAAGTGGAGCCATCTGTCTCTAGCCAGCACACTGTCATGGTGGTCCATCGTCCTTCTTCCAAGCTAGCTCCATACACATCTGTTTGTTAGTAGGGAGTCTTTCCTGACTTGTGCTTTTCACTTTTCCAAATGGCTGGATGTGCAAGACAATGAAAGGAGTTCCTGAATTTTGCCAAAAGTATGAATGACATGACGGATTCAAGGCTGTTAACCGTTTCCCACTTAAACACACAAGCAGTGGGCCAGGATTGGTGGCTCACACCTATAATCTTAGCTAATAAGTAGGCTTAAATCTGGAGGATTGTGGCTCCGAGACCAGCCTAAGCAGAAAAGTCTTGAGATCCCACCTTCAACATAATCACAAAAGAAGGGCTGGAAGTATGGCTTACAGTGAGCATACAATCTGAGCAAGAGCTGTCATAGTATAGGTCACTTTTTGCTGCTTGTAGCACAGGCTCTTTAGTCCCAGGTCTGAACTAATAATATCTCTTCAATTCCAACTTTGTGTATATGTGTGTATGTGTACAACTTCACATACTCATGCACTTGTTGTGTACACTGATAATATTAATCAAGGTGCACGTGCTTATGTTGCAGAGACTTCAAACCAATTTGAATCTTTCCAAACACAATGAACTATCAAGAATTCTACCATTGTCAACATTCACTACAAAGATTCCACTTCCAAAATGCCATTTGGTTAAATGATGTTTACCTATCTATATTTACTTAGTCTTTCCTCTAGTTGACCCTCATGCTCCCATACCATTGCACCTCCACACATTCCCCAGATTATTGTTTACAATGATCTTAACATTTTCCTGGAAATAAGGATTCTTTAGTGGTAGAATTAGCATTTAATTGTTAGCAAGTCACCTTCTTCAGTAATAAATCACAATGAGCTTAAAGATCTACCCTTAATCAGGTAGGGATAGGTGGACACAGCATAGTAAAATGGACAAAACAGCATTTCAATGCCAGATGGAACACTATGGGACCTGATCTGATACCATCATGTGCTAAACATGGACCTCCCAGGTGATGGCAGAATACTTCTTGTGCTGGTGGGACTCCTGGATATCAGGAAAATAGTAGGCTGAGACTGAGTCCAACCCTTACTCTTCTCAAATTGCTGGAGAAGTTTCAGAAAAACTCAGTAATCTGAGAAATCTGAGGAAAGTATGCCAGGCTACAGGTGAAGAAAGACAGGAGCCTAAAACGTGGCATGGAATTTCTGAGAAGACACATTCGTACTTACTAAGAACTTATGGGCTTATAGAAATGGACTGGATGTGGTCGTGGTCAGACAGTGTGGGCATGCAAGCCAAGGAGGGGATAGGCCACTTCTTTACAGTATCATCCTATAGTGACAACAAGAAGAAAATAACCCCAAATGACACTGCACTGGTCATCTACTTGATGTCAAAGTATTGGGTCTGAACAGTACTGAGTGTTAACCTGGAATGCTGGTCAGAGAGCTGGAAAAGTATGGAGTAGCATGTGAACTGAATGATAAATTGAGGGATGGGTTGATGGAAAGGATTGTCAACTTCAACATCACATTCACATCTACCAGAGATCTCTCATAAAGGGACAGTACAGTCAACCATATGAACCCATTAGCACTGGTCATTCTTGTTTGCTATCCAATCACTTCCTGACTTATCAGACACACACATACACACACACACACACACACACACACACACACACACACCAAATGGCCATGGTTTGGTGGACACAGAGGGCTAGAATATAAATGTCAGTGAATGCCTGGCATGTTAGCAGAGAGTATCAAGGTTTAGCCAACCTGCACTTTTCATTCCCAAGGTTCTCCGCCTGTTAGGTCCTTGTTGCAAACTCAGTGCTCCAATGGGAACAGATGCTGCCTCCAGGCCTACATATCTTGCTCTCCAGGTCTCAGAAGTCCCCAAAAGGCTGGTCTGGAGGTGTAGGGAACTAATGCAGGAAAAGCCCAAGTGTTGGCGGCTCCAATTCATAGCAATGATTAGGTGCTGCAGAGCTCTGGATTGTGTTGTGCCTCCAAGGGAAGGAGGCACTGTTGGCACATGAGTGCATCAGGGCTTCCTGATCCTCCCTGCCCAACAGCAGCTGTTCTGGCTTGAGCAGCACACAGGGATGGTGTATTAGGCACCCTGGGGACAATACCCACCAGTAGAGGGACGGATAGGGCAATAAATCTACAGAGAACAGTGCCAGTACTGGGGAGTTTTGCTCTTTTATCAACTCCACATTTCACTTTTCAAAAACAACTTAGACTTTAGAGTAAGTTTCAACCAATGGAAAATTTACACAAGTGTGTTTCCCTGACTGCCCTAGCTCTCCCTCGATTCACATATCATAAAACATATTAATCAAAGTCAGAACATTTCCATTGAAGCCATATTAGTCATTAAACACAAACCCCATACCAACCTCAACATTGCCTCTTTCTGCCCTTTGCTCTCCTCCCCTTTGAGGGGCCAAAGTTCCCACCAAACTCCATCTTTGGCCATCATGAGGGGTTCTGCTCATCATTTGCTGTCTTGGTAGGCATAGATTGAGGGATGTCGATGGACTCTTCCTCTTTGGCAGGAGACCACAGAGCAACAGATGCTGTAGCCATCTCAGTGAATCACACTGGAACACCGAGGTCACCATGCTTACCCTTGTTCATAGTACTCATGTTAGAACTCAGAGCATTGTACTTGCTAGGTAAGTGAGCTATACGCCTATTTTGTGCTGGTCATTTTTTAGTTATGGTCTTGCTTCCTATCCAGGTACATGCCTGGGCCTGGACTCACCTATTTTAAGCTTCCTGTTGTAGTGAAGTTGATATTCATTGCTAGCTTAAGAGGAGATGTCACCCAGTTTTTGGCCTGGGCTGGCCCTGAATAATGATCATCCAAATCTCAGTATCTTAAATAGTTAGGATTACACATGTGACTCCCAGATCCAATGTGCCTTCCTTCTCAACCCTACCAACTCAGCAGTGACTGACAGTTTCCTCTCCTCAGTTACTCTTACCTTCTGAAATTTCAGAGAGGAGACACACATTTTCTTCTTCATTGTACTCTAATTGCTCCCAAGATTGCCTGAAATTGTACTATCTCCCCTCATTGTAGGCTCCCCAAGGATATTTCTGCACGAGGAGGTAAACTTAGCTGTGAATCACAAAGGGAGATTCTGTTACTTCAGCTGTGGGCTGTCAGTTCCTTCAGCAACTTCCTCAGCTACAGTCATTCTCCATGACACAATGGTCTTCCTGCATTCCCCACCCTGATGGGTACAAGACAGCATTATGCCAATTGGCCAGGTCAAACTACGGGCACTCAGTGGTGGAGCTGGAGGAGTTACACTTGTCCCCCTATCCAATCTGACATCCAGTCCCTCCCTTCAACAGAATTCAATCTCTGTGGATTCTCCTCTCTGCCAACTCCCTCAGTCTGTCTCTAGAACTAAGGAACAAGGTATATGTAATTGAGAAAACACAAACACAATCTCTCATCATGAATGGACTAATTTAAATAGTGAAAAAATGAACCACAAAATTATACTGAACCTCTCTCTCCATTTCCTTTATTTGTGCAAGTTTGCTCCCTAAATGCTTTTGTGTGTTTGTTGGAGAATGTGTATGGGTAAGTGTGCAGGGGACATTATGTATAATAGGACTTGAACTCAGGGCCTTTGGCTCTTAACCTGGCTCTTTTTGTTTAAAGCTGGCACTCTACATTCCAGCTACTGCTCCCTAGTGGCTTTTTCCAAGCTAACTGCAATAAGAATCTCTTGGGTTTCTCTCCCTACACTGGCTTCAAACTGCAATTCTGGTATCAGCCTCCCAAAAGGCTAGTATTACAGGTGTGTGAGAGCCACTAGTGCTTGGCCTCTCACTGCCACTTTAAAAGGGCAGCTTTTAAAGTGAAGTAAAAGAACAATTCTTGATATAAAATAGGGTATCAGTGTGATTTAGGTAAATCTGGAGGCTCCTCATGGGAGGAATGGCCTTCTCCTGGGAAGTATTACAGCATTACATGAACCAAGTAGGTTTGATGAAATGTCCCCAGAGAACACACAGGATACCCTGAGTGGAACAACACCCAAAGCACAGGTTCTTAGGACATTGTCTAAAATAAGTTTGTAACCAAGCCCCTTACAGATGTGCCTCCCATAACCTTGGGAAAGATACCAGTAGAGCAGCCATCTGGATCCTGTCCTATTGGGGTACAGGGTGTTTGGAACCAAGCCTTTTCCTTGGTCCAAACCACATCAAAAAGAGGCAATATGGATGTTCCTAGTCCAATGACTGGGCCCTTTATTGCTACAAAATTAAGCTTCTTAAACTGAATGAAAGTATTCACTAAGTTTCTAAAGTTAAAAGAAATACACACGGAACAAATAAAAACATTGCATGTATAATCAGATGAAAAAAATCTATTCTAGATTGGAAGTTTCCAAGCAGAAACTGTGCAAGTCATAAAAACTAAGATTTGTTTTTTTTTTAAAAAAAAAAACCTCCTCCCAGAAAAGGTAGACTGTGGATCTACCTGCTGCAGGTTGTAAAGGCTTACCTAGAGCCTAGATATCACACATGTGTGGCTGCTGCCCCTGGTTGTGGGTGACATAGCCAGAACTGCTTTCCTATTTACAGTGGCTCTTGGCAACTCTGCCTATTGCATATAGCATTTCCAACTTTCTCTCTTTGAAAAACCAAGGATCATACTGACTTTAGGGAGTTCTTGTGTCCAAGAAAAGGGAAAATTCAGAGTGAACTTGGCACTAAGATTGTCTGGTACTGACTGAAGGGTTATTGACTAAGGGATATAACCTGCCCCTGCAAGGAGACTTTACACATTGAATTAGAAACAGGTATTTTCTAAGGTCTTATAAACTGGACTAAATTAACTTATGGACAAGGAGATAAGCTAATTTAAGACATAAGGTTGGAAAGAAAGATCACAAGCATCTCAATGCCCGTATCCCAGTATGTGTTGGTGGATGATACTGCCACAGGAAACTGAAGAGCAAAGCAGGCATGGGGGAAGGTGGCCTTTGCAGGGGACAAGAACTTGCCATAAAACACAGCCAATGCTGTGCTGGAGTTTATTTTATAGGCTTTGTAGTTCCAGGGAGGTTGATACTATACTATATAGGGAACCTGCTTATTCTTCCCCACCATACAGCTGATTCTGGTTTCAGAGGTAATTTCTTGTTCTGATTTCACACAGTAGAGCAAAGCATAAACTTATACCTACATACATATAAAGTGATTCTTTATAGGTAGTTTGAGCCAGACCATTGAAGAATAACTACAACATTTCTTTTTTTTTTCCTTTAAAAAATTTTTTTAATTGTAAAGGTACTATACAGAGTGGTTACAGTTACATGAGTAAGGTAATGAGTCCATTTCCTATCGAGCATTGTTACCACGTCTTTTGTTTTTCCCCTACCATCCCTTCCCTCCCCAACTCCTCGCCCCACCAAGTTGTAAAGTTCATTTTCAACATGTCTGTATGTCTCATTGTTAAAATGGGTGAACCTGTATCCTTGTTTCAGCATTTTGTTAGTTCTCTTCCCCTCCCCAAATTAGAAAAATGTATATACAAGATGCAGGGCACCAGAATCAAATACAGCAACAACAGGTGTTATACCATGGGGAACGAACATGCAAAAGAAATTTAAAAATCATATAGTACATTAAAAGCAACAGTGACAAAGAAAAATACTATTGTTTCCCTATTGTGGGGTTCATTTCTCTTAGCATCATCTTATATGATCATAAGTACATAACTTTTGACCTTTTTTGCTTGTCTGGTAAGATTATCCTAGAGTATACTAGTTATTGCAAATAAGGGAAACCATGGGACCTATGTTTCTTTGGGCCTGGCCTACTTGACTTATATTCTTTTTCCTTTTTTTTTTTAATTTATTTTATTTTATTTGTGAACATAATGTACAGAGGGGTTACAATTACATGGGCAGGATAATGCGTACATTTCTTACCAAGCATTGCAGCCTCCTCCTTTGTTTATCCTTCACATCCCTTCCCAGCCTCCCCTCTCCCCCCCCAGTCCCAATCCTTCCTCCCCCCACGCACCAACATTGTAAAGCTCGTTTTCGACATGACAACTTGTACTTCTCATTGTTGCAACAGGTCCACCTGTATCCTTAAACGACTTGTTTTCCCCATCTCCTCCACAAGTTATACTGACATCAAATATAGTGAAAGCAGGGGTTATATTGTGGGGGAGGGACATACAAAGCAACAAAGAAATAATCTTATAAATGCATTAGAAACACATTCATGAAAGAAAAAAACATTAAAATACATATCTAAAGGTTCATTTTCCTAACATCACATTATCTGACCTTTTCCGCTTGATTCATACATATTCTAGATATTGCAAATAAGGGAAACCATGGGGCCTATGTTTCTTTGGGCCTGGCTTACTTCACTTAATATAATTTTTTCCAAGTCTTTCCATTTCCTAACAAATGGAGCAATGTCATTCTTTCTGATGGAGGCATAGAATTCCACTGTGTATATATACCACATTTTCTTGATCCATTCATCTACTGAGGGGCATCTGGGTTGGTTCCAGATCTTAGCAATGGTAAATAATGCTGCAATAAACATAGTTGTGCTGGTAGCTTTAGTGTGGTCTTGTTTGTAAACATTTGGGTAAATGCCCAAAAGTGGGATTGCTGGGTCATAGGGGATGTAAACTTGTTCAACCACTTTGGAAAGCAGTATGGAGGTTCCTTAACTACAACTTTTCATATACAGAGTTCTAAGGCAGGGTGTGACTGACAACAGCTATTGAGGCACTTCCTACTAGTTCCCCATCCTCTGAATACTATCAGATGGAATATAGTGCTGCATCTCCCCTCTCCCCTTCCTCCCCCCACACTTGTGCAAGTCGTGCAGTTGAACTCTGGGCCTTCTGCTTAGTTGGTTGGCACTTGAGTACTTGAATCACACTTTCAGTCCTGTTTGTACTAATCATTGGAGGCTCAATTTTAACAGACTTTTCTAATTGATCTGGTCTCAACACAAGATCCTCTAGATGGCTCTCAGACTTTTGAGTAGCTAGAATTACAGATGTGAGTCACTGCTTCCAGCTAGATTATATTGTAAGGAGGGAGGTTGGGAGGTTTGTAAGGAACACAGGAGAACAGGGCTTGCAGATGGAGATTCCAGCAATTGGTGTGAGGTGTAGTCCGTGAGGTAAGGTCGACCTCATCTCAGCCTTGCCAATTGCCCCCAAGGTAAGTAATGTTTTGCATTATACAAGAATTGATTCCTTTAAATGAACAAGCTGCAGTAATATCTAAGGTTTCTAAATGAGATGGCCCAAGGCATTGTGCAAAAGCTCACAATGGGGTTTAATGATAAAGCTGTGGTACATGAACACATAAGAATAAAAAACTGTCCACGATTCCATGCTTCTCCTATCATATATTTGTACTTATATAAAAATTCTGGTCTCAAGCCCAAAGAAACATAGGTCGCATGGTTTCCCTTATTATCAATGACTAGTATATGTCTGAGACAAGCAGAAATGTTCAGAGGAGTTGATGTTAGGCGAAATGAACCCCAAGATAAGGACTCACATATATTTTTTTTCTTGCTATTGTTTTTAACATATTTATAAGATGATTTCTTTGTGGCTTTTTATGTCCCTCCTCCTCGGTATAACCCCTATTTTCACTGTATTTTATGTTGCTATAATTTGTGGAGGGGAAGGGTAAAAACAAATTGTTTAAACAGGGATACGGGTGGACCCATTGCAACAATGAGATGTACAAGATGTTGTGTCGAAAAACGAACTTTACAACTCTGGCGTGGTATGGGGAGAGAGATTGGAAGGGATGGTAAGGGGAAACAAAGGAGGAGGCAACAATGCTTGATAAGAAATGTACTCATGTGGGCTGGGAAAGTGGATCAGTGGTACAGTGCTTGCCTTGCATGCATGAGGCCCTGGGTTTGATTCCTCAGAACCACAGAAGCAGAAAAAAAAAAGCTGGAAGTGATGCTGTGGCTCAAGTGGTAGAGTTCTAGCCTTGAGGTGAAGAGCTGAGGGACAGTGCCCAGGCCCAGAGTTCAGGCCCACGACCGGACCCCCCCCCCCAAAAAAAGAAATGTACTCATTACCTTGCTCATGTAATTGTAACCCTTCTGTACCATATTTTCAAAATTTAAAAAAAAATCTGGTTTTAAAGTCTATGAGGAAAATCAATACCAGGATTTCAATAGGATTTATACATTGTTTTATAACTGCAATTTCAATTTTTGCCTGGAATGATAATAATGTCAAATTAAATTATGTTTCTATTTCAGGGGTCCATGCTGATTTCACTAGCAGCCCTGCTCAGAGGAAGGGTGCCGTGATGATGTGTAAACTCATTTTTAAACATGAGTTGAACAGAAACTCAATTTGTTAAAACACAGCCACCCACAAAGCTTTGTAGAAATGACCTGTCAGGATAGACCTCCCCAGTCCACAAAGCTGCAGTATCATGAACTACAAAAATCCAGCGGCAGTGTGGCTAGTGGTAGGAGATCATGATGGACCTAAAGAGGAAAATGTGTACAGTTTTGTTAAGTATACATACGGTTTTGTTTACTAGCCATGGGGCTTGAACATAGGGCCTGGGCATTGTCTCTGAGCCTCTTTGTGCTGAAGGCTAGTATTATACCAAGTAAGTCCCAACACCACTTCCAGCTTTTTCTGATTAGTTTATTGGAGATGAATCTCATGGACTTCCTTGTCTCGGCTGACTTCAAACTGAAATCCTCAGATTTCAGCCCCCTGAGTAGCTAGGATTACAGGCATGAACCAGCAGGCTCTGGGTTTTTATATGTATCTTTTAAAACTTCAAATTAAAGCCCAACGGGGCGCTGGTGGCTCACGCCTGTAATCCTAGCTACTCAGGAGGCTGAGATCTGAGGATCGCGGTTCAATGCCAGCCCGGGCAGGAGAGACTGTGAGACTCCTATCTCCAATAAACCACCAGAAAACAGGAAGTGGCATTGTAGCTCAAGTGGTAGAGCACTCGCCTTGAGCTGAAGAGCTGAGGGACAGCACCCAGAGTTCAAGCCCCACGACTGACAAAAAAAAAAAAAAGAAATTAAAGCCCATAAAAAGGTGTACATTAAAAGGTGTACAATGCAGTATACTAAATTTGTATTTGTTCCCACTGGATCATCTGTGAACTGAGTTAAAAGCTGTCTTAGATATGAAAGGGAAGGAAAGATTTTCCACAAAGTTAGTTTTTGAAGACATTATTATTCAATAGAATTCCTTCTGAGAAGACACTTGACAAGATCAGATGTTAAGTCAAACCCTCATGGAAGGGTGTAGGAATTGTCTGGGAAAACCAGGCAACAAGATTTGAATTAGGAAGTAGTGTGCTTCCTTCCTCAGCTTACTCAGCTTTATTATCTGATTAAAGGAATGAGTGGGAAGAGGTCAAGTTCTAGGGCCAGTTTATTGGCTTGTTTTGTTCTCTCTCCAAATCCTATAATATCAGAGTGCTGAGTAATAGCCTTTTCCTTTGGAAAGTCCCCACATTATCTCACTCTATCATGAGAAGAGACCTCACTTCTGTGGAGATGAGCTTGCTCTTGGGTCCTTCAGACAGATAGTATGCAGACATCAAAAGTCCAATACTATAAAGGGAACCCAAGATACTCAGTTTTATCAATGATATAAAGGCCATTTCATGACAATGAATCTGCAAACTGGCTATCATCAAGTCCAATAGTGGAAATAGCAGCCCTGGACAATTGACGATGTAACATGTTAGTTGATCTCCATTCTCTCTTCCATTCTGAATATTTATGACAATGAAGATCTTTGCCCCAAAAAGTTTAAGGAATTTGAGTCATGATACCACAGAAACAAGCAAAAAATCTGTACATAGAAAGTTTGTTTTATGTAATGTCCCTCATAGGCATATGAAGTTAATTTAAATTGAGTAAGTGAAAGGTTAAGTGAAACTGCTTTAAATAATTATTTTTTTGATTCTCCCATATTCCATTAAGAAAAATTATCGCTGATAAAAATACATTTACTCAAAGCAGCAGCAATGCAGGTTTCACAGAAGCACAATGTTTCTGTTTCCTATAATATCAGCTGAGCCTTCTGTGGGATCCAGGAGAAGGACATGGCTTTGGGAGGCTGGGAGAAGAAATAGGAGTCAGGATCTGATGAATACAAGCATCTAAAATCACCTAAAAGTGCAAGAGATGAGGTTTCTACTTAAATATCTGTATCTATCTTTTCTCTTTCTCTAATCCCAGTACTACAAGCCTCAGCCACTGTCAAGATTAGAGACTGGACACATGAGGAGGAAGCAGACTGGAGAGAAGTAAAATTGGTAAGAAAAGCTCTAAGATGCACAGGAGAGGACTCAGGTGGTCTCACAGAAGATGTACAAAGTCACCACAAAAGACAATGGTTTGTGTGTGTGTGTGTGTGTGTGTGTGTGTAAAAAGTGAGGCTTAAAGTCATGCAACATATCCTGAACTATGATTTAGCAATGAGCGGTATCCAGACATTGATATGAGGTGCTGATAGTCTAGAGCAGAATTATGTCCACTGATGAAGGTTTATAATTTCAAAGAAGGCAGTGCCTTCTAGCACCACAAAACTCCAATTAGAGAACCCAGAATAATAATGGGATTATAACATTGCAAACCATAGGTATGTTATTCTGGGGAATAACAGAGATGGGGAGGACAGAGATCCAAGGCTAGTCTAGGCAAAGTGTTAGCAAGCAGACCTTATCTCCACAAATACTTCTGGCTAAGGAGTTTATTCCTGAAATCCCAGCTCTGTGGGAGGTATATGTGGGGGAAGAGCAAAGCCCAAAAATTACTTAAAATACTTAAAGCAAGAAGCGGGCAGGAGGGTGGTAGAGTGCATGCCTAGCATGTATGAGGTTTTGAGTCCAATCAAACGATAGTACTATCAAAACAACCCAACAGATGTAGGATGAGCTCGTTAGCTGGATTCAGATACTAAGGCAAAGAAGTCATTAACATATGGCTTCTTTCCTCTGTATTAGAAATATTTAGAATTCAGGGAAGCATAAGAGAAGTGTACAGCACAAGTACCATGCAGCTGTACATTATCTATACAGCACTCTTAGCCAACATGCCTGAGCACTTGCTGGGTTTCAGTTATTGGCCTCTGATAAGCAGTCATTTATGTCAGACCCATAGAAAGAGCAGATGAGTTAATTGAGTCAATTGAGTTAAATCACTGACATTGAAGCCTATGCAGGGCTGTGATCTTCAGTGCTAGTACTTGGAAAACTAACCCCAACCCTGATGCAAACACATTGGCTCCGCAAACCTGATTGCATCTGCCATCTTGGTCTATGAAGTAAGTTAAGTCCAGGCCACAATAGAAGACGCTGCCCAGTGCACTGAGATACACCTGCTGTCATCGGCAGTGACTGTTTTCAGGGCACTCTGGACTTTTTTTTATCACCTGGAACTCACCATAAGTTCCAATGATAAGGACCACTTTGGGTATAGAGTACTATAAGAATTTTGCTAGTAGACAACCAAACTACAGAAAACTCATGCTCAGCCTGATGTGCTTTGCTTTGCATAGAACAAAAATAAACAGTCTGTACATTTCTTATTTTCTGGAAGGAGAGACATATGTGCTGGGGACAAAGTACACTGTAACTATGAAACAAGAGGAATAGCATAGGAAAAGAAAGACCCCTCTGTGCGGTATTTTCACAAAAATAAGAAGAAGAAGAAGAAAGCCTTTGTTTCTCTGGAGGTTACAAGCAATGGGTATTTCTGCAGTTTTAACAGCAGGGGGCACTTTTAACTACTTTACAAGTGAGTCCAGTCAGTCTGTTCGTTGTTGTTTTTGTTATTGTTGTTGCTGATTTAATTTAGGATAGAAACCTAAGTGAGATGGTGAGATGGCACAAAATCATTTTAAATGATCTTGGAAACATTAAAAAAAACCTCACAAGTGAACAGATTAGTCTAAAAATGTACCAAAAATCAAGCCCTGAACTGCTTGGTCTGGGTGAGTGTAGCTAACACACAGACCTTCCGTAGGTAGCTTTCCTTGTCTGGAGCAACCTACTAAAGCTGTGTACAAAGGAAAAGAACCAACACTAGAACTTAAAATTTGGAAATGCCCGGTGCAAGTTGAGATGTATGCAATTCTAGAGGCTTTCTAGCATTGGGGGCTTTTGAACAACAATCTCTTCAACAACAATCTCCCTGACCTTTGCAAGCTGCCTTTTCAGGTACTAGTCAATATGCATGCATAGAAAGCCCCCTTGCTGAGTTCTCTGCAACAACGCTAAGACCACCAGTGTTGTAGGATGATGGGGAAACTCCTCATAGGACAGAATGTGGCCATTGTTATGTTTAGCAAATAATTAACTTGTCAAGCTGGGCACCAGTGCCCATGACTGTAAACCTAGCTACTCAGGAGGCAGAGATCTGAGTATGCCAGTTAAAAATTCGCCTGGGCAAGAAAGGTCTTGAGACACTTATCTCCAAGAAACCACCAGAAAACTGGAAGTGGCACTGTGGCTCAAGTTATAGAGAGCTAGACTTGAGCTGAAGAATGGAGAGACAGCTCCTAGGCCTAGAGTTCAAGTCCCAAGACTGACAAAATAAAGAAAGAAAATAGGAAAAGAAAGAAGGAAGGAAGGAAGGAAGGAAGGAAGGAAGGAAAGAAGAAAGTAAGAAAGAAAGAAAAAAAGAAAGAAAGAGAGAGAAAAAAGAAAGAAAGAAAGAAAGAAAGGAAGGGAGGAAGGAAGGAAGGAAGGAAGGAAGGAAGGAAGGAAGGAAGGAAGGAAGGAAGGAAGGAAGGAAGGAAGGAAGCAAGGAAGCAAGGAAGGAAGGAAGCAAGGAAGGAAGAAAGAAAGGAAGGGAGGAAATTGAAAGGAAAATACCTGTCACGATGAGAGCTATGGCATAGCTCGAGCCACTGCTGATAAAGACATCCTGACCTGGGAGATGGCTCAAAGACAGAGGCACTGTTAGCTTCTCCTGGTAAGAGTCAAAGCTCCCACTGGAGCCCATACCACTAGAATGGAGCAGATGCCCAGCGCATGCCTGCAGCCCTAAGTCAGTGTGGCCAGAGTGATTAGCAGCCAAGCTACCAAGTCCCCTTTAATTCCTGCCTCCTGGGCACATTGTGGGCCAGCTCAGTAGGAGGTTTCAGAAGAGCATAAAGAGCCATGAAGCAAAGCATATAGAAATGCAAAGCACATGACTCCCACCTCTGGGTTTACAGAGTTCTTCTCAGATTATTTTGTGGGTAACAAGATGTGGGTGAATCGTCTTGCTTCCTGAAAAATATCTCTGTATAGGTAGGCACTCTTTGCCTCACACTGAAAGGCAACCACTTGTCCAAAGGCTGGTCTCATCTGTGGCCAATAAATTTCCTTTTCCCAGCCATCTCTCCTTTAACAGACATCTGTAGGTTGGCTGAATGGGGATGTACCTGAGAAGGGGTTGAAATCATAGTGGTCCATGATGCCCTATCACCATTTCTCTCCCACTGTCATTTCAGAATTAGACCAGAAGCTGGTTGCAATCACAGCACATATCAACACAAGACTGTCAATACCAGAACCTTGTCAAAGTCTACTTCAAAGATACCTTTCAGTTTCAATCTATGTCTGACAGAATGCCCACCCCCTACTTTTTTGGTCTAGGATATGTACAGCTATAAACTGGGAGACTTTTAGAGAATGAGATTAGAGAAAATGGGTCTCCTGGACAGGATATTCTATAGGTATGACAAGTTGGAAGGAAAAAGGAACAGCATAAGGAAATACCATTAACAAGGCCAAAGTGGTCAAAAGACACGTCTCCAATGCAAGAAAGCCCTTCTGACAAACCTGTTCTTGTTGGGCCATGGCCTGGTATGGTGGTGCCACTTTACACTCTGGTCCCATTAGAGTAACATACATGTCATGGCTTCTTCCTCCCATGGCCTAGGCTGACTATCAGAGGTCCATCCCCTGTTTCTACCTCTGCTTTCTAAAAGGGTACACACATCAAGGGGCTCTCTTCTTTCCCCCTACAAACATTCTACCTGTGTTCCCTCAGGACGTAACTTCTCAATGCCAATCTGGGTGCTGTTTTTCTATGAGTCCTAATGTATCCTCTCCTGAGCGTAACATTACTTGACTTTCCTCTCTTTGGTGCTGGGGACTGAACTGAGAGTCTTGTGCATGCCAGGCATGTACTCTACCACTGAGCTGTATCTTCACCTCTGAACTTTGCTTATCATGCTTGTCAAGAACTCTATTAAGTATTTGATACAATTACTAAGGTACGTGAAAATAAGGGAGATGCTGCACTTTGCAATTGGACAAAAAAATCACCTATCTATAGGAATTAATTCAACATTAGCTTGTGTGGCAATGAATGCAAAGCTCTGGCTAGGAGAAAACAAAAGCCATTCCTGAGAAATTCATGGTGATCTACTGGTAAAATTATCAACAGGAGTTTTCTAAGATGTGAGGCATGAGTCATTAATTATGAACCATAACTACTTCTTCAAAATTGTAAAGAAATAAGCCAAAGCCACCAGAAAAGACTCATAAATGGGTACTTAAGAGAAAACAAAAATGTTCTTAGTCAAACACTGGTAGATAGGCTGGGTGGTGCCTCCATCACAGCTTGCCCTCAATCCTTAACCCACTGAGGGATGAAAGTGCCTTGGCCATGCTTGCCTTCAGTTCTGACCCAGCAGCCTTAGAAGATTTGGGGTCATCCGACCTGGTCAGTTCTAGGACTAGAGACCCTGAGGTGTCAACACTTACTCCTTAGGACTCCCACAATGGAAGCTATTTGCACTTTGATCTGCCCTGGGGCAAGGACAGAAAACAACCTGTTTCTAGTCACAGATCACCCTCTGGGACAGTTTACTTTCTAATGAGTGAGGCCAGCTTGGCTTAAAGATCTCTATCCCATCCCTTCCCACCCTCCCCCAACCTCATGCCTGGTAAAGGAAAGCTTATGGAACTTACCATCTCCCAACTTTACTAGCAGCGAGGGACTTCCACCTCATCCAGTAGTACCTTTTCCTTAGAGCTTTCTATAAGTTGCAGTATTCCCATAGGTCCTGTTTCTGAAGAAAAAGGGATTCTTACAGGAAGAATGCTTGGCACAGACAACCTGCCGGGAGCCTCACTGAGGGAAGAGTGAAAGATTCTGGCAAAAAGAATCAGTGACTGATTTGGCTTCCAGTGAAAACAAAAGTCTTCAATCTCTTCCTGGCCATTGTAGGTTCTAAGCAATTGAGATTTCTGTCTCACTCATGTAAAGTAAACATACCCAACAGGCTAGATCCATCCATCCCTTATGTCCTTACAACACCCTGTGGGCCTCAGACAGCTTTCACTGCTGGAAAAATGAACATTAGTATGGGTCATTGGGAGAGGCCATGTCTCCCCTCCTCTGTTTGACTTGGAAGTACTCTGTTAAGCAGTTCTTGATACACTATGGGACTGGTCAGCTTCTCAGCCTCTCATTCCCTCAAACAGCTAGAGTCACTTCTGTACTTAAAGTTGCCAGATGCCTTGAGAAACTATCCTGGCAACCAAGAACTTGCACTCATCCTGTGAGTGCTGCTTCATTGCCAACTCAACTCTAAACACAGGGATCAGTGTTCCTGATATTGTTTCTGGAGAATGTGATTGAAATCCCTCTGATGGATAATGAGACAAAAACCTGTGGCTGTCTGAAGGAGAAGTAGTATCTGGATCTAGTTTTCTTTCTCTTCAAACTGCTTTTTGCTACTGGCATGCTTTTGGGAGATTGAAAACTATAAAACTGGGCCAAGGAGTAAAAACAACAACATTGGCTCTTGTCATCCTCCTCTTCAAAATAGCAGAAACACCATGAATTGAATACTCCTCTTGAGCACCAGTACTATATTGCTAAAATTAAATCCTCCTGGCCAAATTTATATTTCAAATACACTGAAAGAATAAAAAGGATTCTAAAGAAGAATAAGGGCTCAGGGTATAAAATGTATACTTCTTGGGGTTCCGGGAAGATGGCGGAGGAGAAGTTGGAATCTGAACAAGCTCTCCCATAGAAAGCAGTTTTAGAGTTCCAGTGAACAGTCCTAAGCCAGAGAATCACACCAAGTGTGCCATCACAGGACAGAGAGTTAGACAAGAAAGGGAAAGCCAAGGCAAGAAGACACATCTGAGCGCTTGCCAGCAGACACCGCGGCGGCAGCGGCGGCAGGGTCGCGGCGGAGACCGCAGCTGGGGCCACACCTGAGCGCTCACACAGAGAGTCCGGGAGGAAGGAGCCAGACGCAGCGGGCGAGCGGATTCTATCCAACACCAGCAAGAACCGATTAGGAGCGGACATCTTCATCCTGCAGTTTGCAGACCAGAGACGACCCAGGATCCAAGACTCGGCGTGAGTAGAAGCCCGATGCCCTCACTCCTTCTCAGGGAGCAGAGGAGGGAAGGTCACCCCTCCTCCCCCAGCACTGGTGATCTCCATCTTGGATACCGACAAAGCTCGGAGGAGCTGCCACCTCAAACTCAGGCCTTGGAATAAAACGAGTCATTTAGCAGGTCACAAGAACTTAACTGTGAAGAGACCTGCCAGACTCAGCTAAATCCAGCGAAAAGTCACCCAGCTCAGATGCCAGCCATTGGAGTGGCTCTCCTCACTGGGTAACCAGAGCCCGAGGCTGCCCCTCCCTCTAGCAGCCTCAACAATCAATTGAAAAACAGAAACCCTGAGAATGGCTCCAGGCTGTGCGCTGTGAGTTTTTTTTCACAAAATAGCCCCAGGGAAAAGCTACTGATTGTTGAAAGGCCTCAACTCTACCCAGAACCTAGCCTCACCACTGCATCCCCCTCTTTTGTGATTCTCAAAGCAGATCAACCTCCCATTAAACTAATCTGGGAGGGGGATCTCAAAATCTTGGGTAAAGCAGAGCATTTTTCTGCCTGTTCCAACAAACTGACTTAAGAAACCAATCAAGCCACAGGACCTCAAGCTGACCAGAGACTCCAACAAGAGGCTGGTTACAGACAAAAGGGAGATACAGGATTCCTCCCACCCCTCCCAAAAAAATCAAAAAAAACATTAAAGAACTTTTTTTTTTCTTCTTCTTCTTTTCTTTTCTTTCTTTCTTTTTTTTTTTTTTTTGGTACCTTATATATATAAAAAGTTGTTTTTCCTTTTCTAAAAATTTTATTAATCTTTAACTTTTGCCTTTTTGAAAAAATAATTGTTTTCCAGTAACTTTTTTTTCCTCTTATAAATTTTATTTTAGGAATACGTGAATGTGCGTTTTCCTTTCTTTTCTAGTCTTCTTTCTATTTTTCTTTCTTTCTTAACTATCTTTTTGTTTGTTGTCTAGCTCTACTGAACTTCTGATCTTTTTTTATCCCGTTCTTATCCTTTCCACCTTTTCTTCTCTTTTGATCTTTATGTAACTTAACTCTTGTCCTGCACATCCTCAGATAAACCCGGAGTTAACTAGTAGACCCTATCCCCAATTGTGTACACACTTAATCCACAAATTTATTATTCAATTCAAAACCTCTGAGACTTAAATTCCTTAATAGCAGTACTACCTCTTTATACCTATATAATATTTTAAGCATTTTTTTAAGTTTTTCACTTCTCCTCTATGTCCCTTCCGTTCTCTTAATATACTCACATTCCTCTCTAAATAGATGGTCTTTTATACTCCATAATAACATTAACTTTTACGTTTCTATTTTTTTCTGGTCTCTTTTCATTTCCCTTTCCCTTTCTTCTTTCTCTCTCTCTCTCTACTTGCATCCTACCCAACCTATTTCCTGCATTGGGATTAGGACATAGTTAATTCTCCCTCTGCCTCCCCACACCAATCTATTCCTATTTTTTACCCACATCTCTGCCTAACCCTAATAATTTCTGGTTTTCCAAATTCTTCTCTGTGGTTCGAAGCCCATTAACATATAGTTGTTTGATGTTGAATAGATGTATCTGTTGAACTAGATTGTATCTGTAGACTATTGACTGTACAAATGCAAACTTTGATTGATGGTTGCCTTAAGATAGTGTTCTAGCACAAAACTGGTGCTATTTTCATCTCAAATGGGCAGAGTAAGCCGGAAAAACACAAGAAAAATGGCAAATCCGGATATCTCAATTCCCAATCTTGATAATCAGGGGTCAGAACAGATAATGAATAATCCAGAGGAGAGTTCCCAAATAGCTCTACAAACACTGCTGGCAAACATGAAAAATGGGAAGTTTGACAACTCACAAAGGACTCTGTATGAGCATGAAAGGGAGAGAGAGGAGGCATCCCAAAAGCTTATACAGGAATATCATAAGCGTGAGGAAGCTCCTCAAAAACTGATACAGGATTTGTATGAACAACTTGAGAATACTCAAAGAGAAAGGGAGGAATGGCATGAGCAGGCTGAGAACACTCAAAGAGAACTGCAGGAATCCCACCAATGGGAGGAGAGAGAATTACAGGAATCCCACGAACGGGAGGAAGCTAATCAAAGAGTAATACAGGAATTGAGAGACCAGGTAGAGAATACACAAAGATCACTAAAGGCATTCATGGAATCCATTAACAAAGAGCTGAAGGAAGTCAGGGAGACCACAAAGGGAATGCTGAATGGAACCCAACAGAAGGAATGGGAGTCCAAAGAAACCATAAACAATCAACTAAGTGATTTGAGAACAAACACCGAACACCAAATTAAGCAAGTAAAGAAATTCATACAAGACCTAAAACAGAGCTTCAACAAAGAACTTGAAGCCATCAAAGCTGACCAATTAGAAGGAAAAGAGATAAAAAACAAAGTAGAGAGTCTTGACAGCAGGTTAGACCATGCAAAAGATCGAATCTCAGGGATTGAAGACAGCCTAGATATTATAGAGAAAGAACATACAACCATCCAAGACAAGTCCAAGAAATATGATAGATCTATCCAACACCTGGAAGACACCATCAGAAGGCCTAATCTAAGGATAATGGGTGTAGAAGAACACCTAGAAACAGAAGTTAATGGTCTAGGAAATTTGTTTAACAGGATCCTAGCAGAGAACTTCCCAAACATGCAAAAAAATAGGCCTATTCAGATAAAAGAAGCCTTTAGAACCCCAAATAGTCCAGACCAGAATAGGACATCCCACCGTCACATTATAATCCACACAGGATCAACTCAGAACAAGGAAAAGATCCTTAAAGCTGTCAAGGAGAAAAGGGTAATCACCTATAAAGGGAAACCAATTAGAATCACCTCAGATTTCTCAGCAGAGACAATCAAAGCAAGAAAAGCCTGGAATGATGTATGCCATGCCCTAAAAACAAACAACTATCAACCAAGAATACTGTACACAGCTAAACTCTCCTTCATAACTGAAGGCCAAATAAAAACCTTCCATAGCAAAGAAAAATTGAAACAATACATCTCCACCAAACCAGCCCTACAAACGATTCTTAAAGATGTCCTACACATAGAAAACCAACAAGACCGCAATAAAGGCCAAGAAACTGCACCCAAATTGAAAATCCAAGAACCATAGGAAAAACCCAGTTTTCGCAGCCCCCAAGAAAGTAGATAACATGGCAGGAACTCCCAAATACCTCTCAGTCCTATCTCTTAACATTAACGGACAGAACTCTCCAATTAAGCGACATAGACTGTCTAGTTGGATTAAAAAGCAAGACCCTTCTATCTGCTGCCTGCAGGAATCACATCTTGCCCGTAAAAACAAACACATTTTCAATGTTAAAGGCTGGAACAAAATCTACCAAGCAAACGGCCCCATAAACAGGCGGGAGTTGCAATCCTAATCTCAGATAAAATAAACTTCAAATTAAAATTCGTGAGAAGAGATAAAGAAGGTCGCTACATACTAATTAAAGGATCTCTCCTTCAGGAGGATATTACAATTCTAAATATCTATTCACCAAACAATGGAGCACCCAAATTTATCAAAGAAACACTACTTTCCCTCAAATCCCATATAGATCCAAAGACATTAATTGTTGGGGATTTTAACACACCACTCTCCCCACTAGATAGATCAACTCGGCAAAAACTCAACAGAGAAACCGCAGATCTAAACAGCTGCATAGTTCAACTGGACTTAACAGACATCTACCGAACATTTCACCCAGCAGCATCAGAATACACGTTTTTCTCAGCAGCACATGGAACGTTTTCTAAAATAGACCACATTTTAGGCCACAAAGCAAACTTGTCTAAATTCAGAAACATTGAAGTTATACCTTGCATCCTCTCTGACCACAAGGGAATAAAATTAGATCTCAACACCAAAAGCCACCAAATAAAGTCCGGCATCACATGGAAGCTGAACAACACACTGCTGAATCATGAGTGGGTCATGGAAGAGATTAGAAAGGAAATTCAAATGTTCATGCTATTCAACAAAAATGAACACACAAATTGCCAGCTCCTCTGGGACATAGCAAAGGCAGTACTCAGAGGCAAGTTTATAGCTCTGAGCTCCTACATTAACAAATTGGAGAGATCTGAAACTAACAATTTAATGACACATCTAAACCTCCTTGAAAAAGAGCAGCCAGATAAACCCCAATCCAGTAGGCGGAAAGAAATAATCAAAATTAAATCAGAATTAAATGAATTAGAATCCAAATAAACTATAGAAAGAATCAACAAAACAAAGAGTTTTTTCTTCAAAAAACTTAACAAAATTGACAGACCCTTAGCAAATCTTATCAGAAAAAGAAGAGAACACACCCAAATTAATAAACTCAGAGATGAGAATGGAAACATCACCATGGAAACAACCAAGATTCAGAACAGTATAAGGGAATACATCTCAAAACTTTATGCTAATAAGTTAGAGAACTTGACAGAAATGGACCTTTTCCTAGCAAATATTGACATGCCAAAACTAAACCAAGATGAGTTAAACGATCTTAACAGGCCCATATCAAGCATTGAAATAGAAACAGCAATAAGAGACTTCCCAGCTAAGAAAAGTCAGGGACCAGATGGTTTTACAGAGGAATTTTACAAGGCCTTCAAAGCAGAGCTCACACCAATACTCCTCCAACTCTTCAATGAAATTGAAAGAGAAGTTCACTACCGAACACATTCTATGAAGCCATCATAACCATCATCCCAAAACCAGGCAGGGACTCATCAAAGAAAGAGAACTATAGACCCATTTCTTTGATGAATATTGATGCAAAACTTCTCAACCAAATCTTGGCCATTCGACTTCAACAATTCATCCAAAAAATCATACACCACGATCAAACAGGATTCATTTCAGGGACGCAAAGCTGGTTCAATATACACAAATCAATTAATATTATTCATCACTTCAACAGGAGCAAGGATAAGAACCACATGGTTATCTCAATAGAGGCAGAAAAAGCATTCGACAAGATCCAACACCCCTTTATGATGAAGGTTTTGGAAAAATTAGGAATCCATGGAACATTCCTCAATACAATAAAGGCTGTACATGACAAACCTACAGCCAGCATTATACTCAATGGTGAAAAACTAAAGCCATTTCCTCTTAACTCAGGGACAAGACAAGGATGCCCACTCTCTCCACTTCTCTTCAATCTAGTACTAGAATGCCTAGCTACAGCAATAAGACAAGATGCAGACATAAAGGGGATCCAAATAGGGAAAGAAGAAATAAAACTCTCCCTCTTTGCAGATGCCATGATCTTGTATTTAAAGAACCCCATAGACTCCACTCCCAAATTACTCAAGCTGATTCAAAACTTTGGCAAAGTAGCAGGTTATAAAATTAACCCCCTAAAATCAATGGCTTTTCTGTATGCCAACAATGAGAAAAGTGTGGCCGAAATTTGGAAAGCAACTCCATTTTTAATAGCCCCACAAAAAATAAAATACCTAGGAATTAACTTAACCAAAGAAGTGAAGGACCTCTATGATGAAAACTTTAAAATCTTGAAAAAGGAAATCATCACAGAACTAAAAAAATGGCAAAGCCTCCCATGCTCCTGGATTGGAAAGATTAACATCGTGAAGATGGCAATACTTCCCAAAGCTATCTACAAATTCAACGCAATACCTATCAAAATTCCAACCTCATTCTTCAAGGAAATAGAAGAGGCAATCCAAAAATTCATATGGAATAATAAAAGACCCCGAACACCAAAAACGCTCCTCAACGGAAAGAACACTGCTGGAGGAATATCAATACCAAATTTCAAACTCTAGTATTAAGCCACAGTAATCAGAACAGCTTGGTATTGGCACAAGAACAGACCTCAGGACCAATGGAATAGAATTGAAAACCCAGAAATGAACCTACAGGCCTATAGCCATCTAATCTTCGATAAGGAAGCTAAAACAATAGAATGGAAGAAAGACAGCCTCTTCAGTAAATGGTGCTGGCAAAATTGGTTAACTACATGTAGAAAACTAAAGCTAGATCCTTATATATCACCCTGCACCAGAATCAACTCCAAATGCATCAAAGACCTTGAAGTCAAAGCAGACACTCTGACAACATTACAGGATGGAATAGGAGAAACCCTAGGTCTCCTTGGCTCAGGCCGAAAATTTCTGAATAGAGACCCGGAAACACAACAAATCAAAGAAAGGTTGGACAAATGGGATTGCATGAATTTGCAGAGCTTCTGCAGGGCAAATGACATAGCTAGCAAGATCAATAGAAAGCCCACGGATTGGGAGAAGAACTTTACTAGCCATACAACGGACAAGGGTCTCATATCTAAAATACACTTGGACCTCAAAAAATTAAACCCCCCAACAACAAATCCTCAAAGAAACAACTGCCCAATAAATAAGTGGGTGAAAGACTTAAAGAGAAACTTCTCTGAAGAAGAAAGAAGGATGGCCAATAGACACATGAAGAAATGTTCAACATCCCTAGCCATAAAAGAAATGCAAATCAAAATAACATTGAGATATCACCTCACCCCAGTTAGAACGGCAAAAATCAAGAACTCTAACAACAACAGATGCTGGAGGGGATGTGGACAGAAAGGAACCTTACTTCATTGTTGGTGGGAATGTAAACTTTTTCAACCACTTTGGAAAGCAGTATGGAAGTTCCTCAAAATACTGCACATAGAACTCCCCTATGACCTAGCAATCCCACTTTTGGGCATTTACCCAAATGTTTACAAACAAGACCACACTAAAGCTACCAGCACAACAATGTTTATTGCAGCATTATTTACCATAGCTAAGATATGGAACCAACCCAGATGCCCCTCAGTAGATGAATGGATCAAGAAAATGTGGTATATATACACAATGGAATTCTATGCCTCCATCAGAAAGAATGACATTGCCCCATTTGTTAGGAAATGGAAAAACTTGGAAAAAATTATATTGAGTGAAGTAAGCCAGTCCCAAAGAAACATAGGTCCCATGGTTTCCCTTATTTGCAATATCTAGTATATGTATGAGTCAAGCTGAAAAGGTCAGATAATGTGATGTCAGGAAAATGAACCCTTAGATATGTATTTTAATGTTTTTTTCTTTCATGCATGTGTTTCTAAGGCATTTATAAGATTATCTCTTTGTTGCTTTGTATGTCCCTCCCCCACAGTATAACCCCTGCTTTCACTATATTTGATGTCAGTATAACTTGTGGAGATGGAGAAAAACCAGTTGTTTAAGGATACAGGTGGACCAGTTACAACAATGAGAAGTACAAGTTGTCATGTCCAAAACGAGCTTTACAACGTTGGTGTGGGGGGGGGAAGGGGGGGAAGTAGAAGGATTGGGATTGGTGGGGATGGGGGAGGCTGGGAAGGGATGTGAAGGGTAAACCAAAGGAGGAGGCTGCAATGCTTGGTAAGAAATGTACGCATTATCCTGCCCATGTAATTGTAACCCCTCTGTACAGTTTGTTCACAAATAAAATAAAATTAAATTAAAAGAAAATGTATACTTCTTTATTTATATAAATAGGGTTTTTAAACAATAATATTTAAAAGAAATCTGCATTTTTACATTCACCGTCAGTGAATTCCTGACAGGGAAGGCTGAGCATGATGATACATAGCAAGGTCCCACTGCAGGACAACAGTAGCTCAGTTAAGCACCATTCATTTGAGAAGCAGTAGGCAGGCTCTGGCATTCCTGTTGCACTGCTGGCAATGGGAAGTCTTAGACCTTTTCCTCCACAAGACTTCTTCAAATTCCCCCTGTTCATCAGCAGTGGCATCTTGGCACTGCTGATACTTGGACACCAGGTCGTTGATGTTGCTCTCAGCCTCAGTGAACTCAGTCTCGTCCATGCCCTCGCCCGTGTACCAGGGCAAGAATGCCTTGTGCCGCAACGTGGCACTGAACTGCTCTGAGGTGTGCTTAAAGGGTTCCTGGATGATCGTGTTGTTGCCAATGAATGTGGCCAACATCGTGAGGCCATGCGGGGGGATGTCACACACAGGTGTGAAAGCAGATGTCATACAGGGCCTAGTTGTCGATGCAGAAAGTTTCATCTGCATTTTCCACCAACTGGTGGACAGACAAGATGATATTGTAGGGTTAGGTGAGGATGATAGGGTTAGGTGGATAAAGGCTCAGCCCAGAACTGGGAACTAGAGTGTTTGGATGTTAGGGAGGAGGGGTGCCTGTTAGCCATCTCCTATGGACTATGATGACATACCAAATATGAAGTTGTCTGGTCTGAAACTCTGGCCAAATGGTTCCGATCTCACTGAGTCTAAGGTGCCAGTGTCCAACATCTTGGGCAAGGGATGACCCTGAAGGTGTTCATGATTCTATCTGGGAACTCCTCTCGGATCTTGTTGAGAATCAGGGTGCGCATGCCTGACCTGGTGCCACCTCCCAGGGAGTTGGCCTGCTACAAACCCTGGAGACAGCCACACCTTTCCACCTCACCATTTCCAGCACTGATTCCAGCAGCTCGGCTCCCTCTGTGTAGTGGCTGTTGGCCCTGTTCTGGCCTATCAGACACAAAGACATGATGAGACACATACTCCAGGAATAATGACTGTGCTATTTGCATTGTGAAGGCTATAGGCTCTTCTGAGCAACTTTTGCTATTATTTTAGATACACTTTGGTGGAATAAAGAAAATGTTTTCTTTTTTGGGGTCCAGTCGTGGGCCTGAATTCTGGACCTGGGCGCTGACCCTCAGTTCTTCAGCTCAAGGCTAGCGCTCTACCACTTAATTCCTGAAGTCATTCCCTGTTATTGCCAGGCATTTGAAATCGCCATCAGCGCTGAAACCTTGTTGGAAGCTTTCCTTGTTCGCTGTTCATTCCCTTCAGAGGCTGCTTGCAGACTGGCATTTATCTGTGCTGATTGAGTGGCCAGGGACATGATATGACTGAAATAAGTGGTTTAGGTGAGGATGATATCTAGATGGATAAAGGCTCAGCTCACCACTGGAAACTGGAGTGCCTGGATGTTAGGGAACAGGGGTGCCTGTTAGCCATCTTCCATGGACCATGATGACATACTAAATATGAAGTTTCTGGTCTGAAACTCTATGGTTCCGATCTTACTGAGTCTAAGGTGCCAGGCTCTAGGTCCACCATGATGGCCCGAGGAACATATTTGTTGGCTGTGGGAACAAGAGTTGACTTAGGCCTATACTTGACAAGGAACTTAGGGGCAGAGCTTATGATTCTAAGTGGCTCTCAGCATTCATTACAGAAATTACAACATTTCAGACATGGAAACAGAAAAGATATCTTGAGCATGAACCCCCATGCAAGAGGCTTCAGCAACTTTAAGGACGTTGGCAGTTGTCTATTTTCATGAATATTCATTCCTTTGCTTTGGGCATGGTGGCTGAAATCTCAGCTACTCAGGAGGCAAAGATGAGCATCAGGCTTTGAGTCTAATGGGGCAAAAGAAAGATGACAATATTTTTTTGGTTCATCATGGGGCTTGAACTCTGGGCCTGGGCACTGTCCCTCAGCTCTTCAGCTCAAGGCTAGCACTCTATCACTTGAGGCACAGTCCCACTTTCGGTTTTCTGAGTTGTTTATTGGAGATAAAGGTCTCAGGGACTTTCCTGCCCAGGCTGGATTTGAACCATGATTCTCATTTCTCAGCCTCCTGAGTAGCTAGGATTACTGGTGTAAGTCACCATTGCCTATCAGCAAGAACCTTTCTCTTTTTTTGTTAATTTTGTTTTTATTGGAAAGGTGCTGTATAGAGGAGTTACAGTTACCAGAGTAAGGAAATGAGAACATTTATTGTCGAGCATTGTTACACACTCCTTTGTTGTTCTCCCACTATCCCTTCCCTTCCCCAATTACCTTTCTCAAGTAAGTAGCTAAGTGCTGAGCACCAGTGCTTATGCCTATAATCCTAGCTACTCTGAAGTTAGAGATCAGAGGATCGCTGTTCAAAGCCAGTCTGGGCAGGGTAAGTCTGTGAGACTCTTATCTTAAATAAACTAACAGAAAACCAGAAATGGAACTGTGGCTTAAGTGGTAGAGCTGCTTGCCTTGAGCTGAAGAGTTGGGGCACAGTGTATAGGCCCAGAGTTTAAGCCCCACTGCCAACAAAAAAAAAACAAACAAACAAACAAACAAAAGAGCCAGGTGTAGCTCTTCAGCAAGTAGATGTAGGGGGAATTCAAGTATAATGCTTTCCTGGGAAAAATACATAAAATACATATTTCTTGTGTTATAATGTTTCAATAATTGTTATCAAATAGCACATTTCCCTGTATTCAAATACTCAGAGCAACCTTGGACAATTACTTGCAATTTGCCATTTAACCTGATTTGTCAAAAGGGACATCAGTTAAAATGATATAAACATCAGTTTGAGATTGTCCCCTTTCCTAAACAATCACATGAAGAAAACTGGCCATCCTATCCTGCCTGATACACAGGATCTAATAAAGACACAACATAAAATACTGTTCATACGAGTGACACAATCCCACACAACGACTGTTAACCAAGGAACCACAAGATTAAAGTCATATATCTTACTTAAACTATATTAACACAAAATACCAAGGTGAGGACACCCCAAAATGTAGATCCATAAAACTCCAATACATTAAATAGCTTTGTCCTTTTGTTTGCAATTTTTCATTGGTTTATTACACAGGAGAACCAATTATCTACGATTCTGTTTGTATACAATAATGTAGAATGGAAACTCTTTATATAAAATTAAATGAATTTCACATTGACTGTTACAAAAACTGAAAATCTACTCTGTAGACTTCAGTTAGGTTGTTTGTATTAGGAAAGACAATATGAATCATTTAAAAGCAATGTTTACACATTATTATTGGGTTTTTCTACATCACAGCAATGTTTTTTACTTTAAAAACTTTAAAAAGAATTGGTTGTTGGCTAAGTATTCATATTCAAAATGCTCAAGACCAGAACTGTTATAGATTTCAGGGTGAGACACTTTATGCTTTGTGATTTGGACTATTCACATATATATTAGTGACTGAACATCCCTCTTTAAAATTTTAAAATTTTCAATTTCAAAATGATTTTTAGAAATTTAATCTGTATTTTAAAGAGGGCAATGCAACTGGGCTCTGGTTCCTGAAGGGTGTAATTCTAGCTACTCAAAAGTCTGAGATCTAAGGATTGCAGATTGAAGCCAGCTGGGGCAGGAAATTCTGGGAGACTCTCCTCTCCAAGAAACTACCTGAAATATTTGGTGCCATGCCACCTCCTGCGGAATCTGCATGAGCTATCACCTTAGACAAAGACCTTCAAGGAAGCATGCCTGCAGGAAGAGTGTGTTGGTTCAAGGCTTCCCATACACTCGGCTGCACCTTTATATCCTCTACCTTTATTCTTACTTTATTCTTACCTATATTCTTCTTGGCTGTACATTCATTGCCTTTATTCTCGTTTTGGCTATTTTTCTATTGATCCACGAACAAAGCATGTTGTTTCTTTCCAGCCCAATAGAGATAGCTTCTCTAAATAGTAAAGACTAGGACCAAAGATTAAATGTGGGCGATGCCCCCAATCAATCTATCGTCTGATGTGATGCTACCTCCAAAACTCCTACAACTTCACAAGTGGTTTTGTGGCTCACGCATAGTAAATATAAAAACAAAATTTCCAGATATGTTACAACAAGCAGAATTAATGAATTAAACTAAGCTAGAAGGAGTTATCCCAGAAGCTCAGAGAGTTCTAAAAAAAGGAACCCCTGATAATAAAAGGAAAAGAAAGATTCCCCCAACAGTTATGATTAAGTTTAGTCCAGCTTACATTATAGGGGATAGATGGTGGTTTCCCACAAAATATAAAGTTAGTGACATCACATTTCCTGAACCGACTGATGAACCATTGCCTTATACAGGAGCTGATAAAGATGTAAATAGATAGATTAATGTAAAAGACAAAAAGGTATTTTGGAACTCATTAGATTTTGTGCAAAGATTAGGTAGATCTAGACCATTATTGTGTTTATTATTAAAATGACAATAAGATAGTTTAAATTAATAATTAGAAATTTATGTGAACAAATATTGGGATTAAAATTATAGAAAATGGAGAATGTTTGACTCAACCTGGAAGTGGTTTTTAGGATAGTTTCAAAGGGACTTAAAAATATATGAAAAAAATAAAAAGAGTACAATATAAGTACAACCCTGTCTTAGGTTTGTTAATTAGTAAACATAAAAAGGCTGAATAGATGACGCATTCTATTTACCTATATGCTAGACTTATTTCGCATCACTTAGCTTAAACAGTTGGTGGGATAGTCATCAATTTTCATGTAATCCATCAATGCTTTGCTTTTCTTAAAAATTGATTACGTGCTTAAATAAACAAAAAAATCTATGTCACAATCTCACACTGTATAAAAATGTTAATTCTCCTCAATAAAGATACACTCAGATTCAACTCTTTTGAGTCTGTGTTTGTCACTTCGTAGACTCCTTGCCCACCTGTACCGAGATCTTTGTCCCACCGGTCCCAGTGCTCCGGCCAAGCTGGTCTTTCGCAAGTTGGTACTGGAGATGTGGCTTAAGTGGTAGAACGTTAGCCTTTAGCAAAAGAAGCTCATGGCCACTGCCCAGGCCTTGAGCTTAGAAGGATGACTAGCACACAACAAAATGGAATTGAATGGTATTTAAATTATATTTTATCAATTGTTTTAGAATACATATTTAGGCAGTCTCATTTTTAATGATGTAAAACAGGCTCATGCCTGTAATCCTCACTACTCAGGAGGCTGAGGTCGGAGGATCACAGTACAAAGCCAGCCAGGGCAGGAAAAGATGGCGAGACACTATCTCCAATAAACCACCAGAAAACCAGAAGTGACGCTGTTGCTTAAGTGGTAGAGCTGCTTGTCTTGAGTTGAAAAGATGAGGGAAAATGCCTATGCCCAGAGTTGAAGCCCCATGACCAAAAAAAAAAAAAAAAATCCAGGTGTGGCTAGTCAGCAAGTATAGGTAGGGGGAATTCAGTAAAAGGATTTCCTGAGGAAATTCACAAGAGTATACTCAAAAATTAAAACAAGATATATGGTGGAGTGGCTCAGGTGGATCCAGCACTTGGCTTACAAGATCGAGGCCCCAAATTCGAACTACAATACCACCCTAAGAAAGGCAGGAACTCCTTCCTTGTCATTAGTATTCCCCGGGGACCTATTCTGCCACGGTATTGGAAGCCAGAGGGAGACACTCACCAGCTGCCTCATTGTAATACACCTCGACTCTCTGCAGCTGTACGCTACTTTCTCCATAGTAGTTGCCAGAGCCGTCAATGTTGTGCTCATCGCTTAGATTTCCCAAAACTGAGATGGAAATAGAAGTGTATTATGGCATAGAATGTTAGCTGTCCAAACAATGGATTTTAAAATAACAATAAGAAACCCAAGTCCTGTTGACACAAATATTTTTGGAAAAAAAATTAGATTTTCTAAATTTAAAAAAGCACAAAAATTGATGGTATTTTAGTTTTGTTAATCTCTTTGCTATCTGGCTGAATAGACACCATCTAGGTTCTCCTATGAGTATTCCATCTTATGGGATACCATATTCTGTTTGGATTCTATGATGAGAACCTGGCCTTACATGGATATGAAATTGCCAAAGCAGTAACTTGAAGACTCAGCTAGAAGGGTCTCCAGAACCACAAGGGTCCTCAGAGCATACACCGACAACCACTGATTTAGAAAACACCCAACTTAAGAGAGCATGAAAACTCAGAGAAATTTGCATTAAGGTGGAAGAACTGTTCTCAATTATCAGTTACTCATCAGTTGACAAAAACGGAATCCTCTGTATCTGTCAGCTCAAAGACACTGCACTCCTTTCATTCAAACCTGACCAAAAATGCATTAGTCTATTCCCAGGAAAGTAAGTACAATGACTTGAGTCTAAGGTAAGACTAAGACATGCAAGGGATTTGAAACCACCCCAGCCTTGCTTAAAAAAACACACCCATCTGGGCCACACAAATTAGGGAAATTGGGGAAGCTATCTGGTGGACTTGATTTCCAGGAAGTTAGGGACTACTATGAAGCCCCACCTACCTCAGCCTAGACATGACCACCACCACCTCCACCCTACAACACCATCCTCTTCCTCCTCATCCCCCTAAATTTGAGAATAGGATCCTAGGCCAGTGCCATGCTCCCCTTTGCGCCAATCTGGCTGCCACAGTGGCCTGCCTGTATGTACACGATCTCCCTCATGGTGTAGGGCTGCAGAGCAGTTGGATGTGTGTCTTCAGCATTGGTGCACACAGAGGCAAACAGGTAGGGCTGGGGAGCAGGAATCTAACACAGCCAACTCAGATCCCCATTTAAAACTCTGGTTGTTACAGGGGCAGAGGCAGTGGGGTGGACTTGGTAGGCAGAGCCAGCAGGTGCTCCAACTCAGTCTCACTACTGCTGGGTAATCAGAGAAAGCTACCAGTTACCACTTAGCTTTGGCATCCAGCTGTCAGCCTCAAATCAATTAGCACAGTTGCCACTCTATTTGGAACCTCTTGTCACACTGCCACCCACCTCCCCACCCTGACTCACAAAAGAAGCTGAACCCTGGGATCCAGGAAGCAAGAGAAGGGGCTTCCTCTACACAAGGTACTTGTTCCAGAAGCCAACAACAAGCCTACATTCAATTTTTGATTGGAGGCCCTAGAACTGAAGGGGCACTTTCAGCTGTGATCCCAAGAGCAAGCACAAACTGTTGGATTCCGTGACTGATCCACTTTCCATTCTGGGAAGAGTCAGGGGTTTAGGGCTTTGCCTTCATACTCAGGTTTTCTTTTCTTTTCTCTTAAAAGTAGCTTGCTTTATTACTTAATCCATAGGTCTACTACAGTCTACTTTTTGTTTCATTTGGCTTCTGCTCCGAGCGTGAGAACTCAGCTCCTGTTCTGTGTGTGTGTGTGTGTGTGTGTGTGTGTGTGTGTGTGTGTGTGTGTGTTTGGCCGGAGTTAGGCAGGTTGGTGTTAGGGCTTGAAATTAAGGCCTGGTGACTCTTTCTGAGATGTTTACTATTATTGAGATTAGGTGATTACCTAAATTTCTCTTATTTCAGAATATTGTAGAATAGTGATATTTAGTTGAAGTCACAAACATATTTTAACCTTCACAATGCAAATTGCCATTATCATGGTCGATAAATTTGTGAATTCTATAAGCTTTGACAATTCAATTCTATAAGCTTTGATAATACAATAATTTCTTCCAGGTGATATTTACATTTCTTTCCTTTTGCTTACTGTAAGATGTTCTGTCTTTCACACTCATTCTTCTCCTCTCTTTCTGAGGTTTTATTGATTTACTTATTTAACTGAAGGGTAGATGGCTCTACTACTTGAGCCACAGCTAAATTTCTGCCTTTTTTTAAGTGGTTAATATGAGGCAAGAATTGCATGGGTAGTCCAGGGCAGTACAGAGAGGCTTGAAATCTGAGGAACAGAGTTCAAAGTCAGCTTGGGAAGGAAAGTCAATGAGACTTTTATCTCCAGTCAACCTAATAGGCGGAAGATAGTAGAGCTGTAGCCATGAGCAAAACGCTTCAAATTTAAGTCCCTCTATTGAACACACTGAAGAAAGTTTCATGGACTTTTCTGACCAGGATGGCTTTGAACCATGATCTACAGATTTCAGTGTCCTTAGAATTCATAATAATAAGTGTGAGTCAACATTTACAAATCTTTAATTACCTCTTCTTTCACCTTTTCAGTTATTTATTATTTCTCTCTTTCTTTTTGGTATTTGTTCTTAGGTGCTAGTTCTTATGCTGTTTTTTTTTCTTTCTCTTGAAACTACCATGCTCTACAACTTTGACCACAGGTGAACTGTTTTTCTTTTTTGTAGCTCTCTTTCTAGGGCTTAAACTCAGGTCACAGTGACTGAGTTTTATTTTTTTAAATTGAGTGGTGGTTGTTATGTCTTGAAATTAAGTCACGATGACTTTCCTTGAGGTTTATTTATTTTTACATTAATAGAAGCTGGTTTCACTACTTGAGCCACAGCTCAACTTTTGCATTTTTTGTGGTTAATAGGAGATTAGAATATCAAGAGCAAGTCAAGAGCATTACAGAGAGGACTGAAATCTGAGAATCATGGCTCAATGCCAGTCTTGGGCAAGAAAGTCAATGAGACAATTATCTCTAATAACCATCAAGAGGTAGGAAGAAGTAGACCTCTAGCCATGAGCAAAACATAGCAAGTTCAAGACCCCATACTGAACACAGTAAAATATGTCTCCTGTACTTTCCTACCTGCGCTGGCTTTGAACCACAACCCTCAGATTTCAGTAATCTGAGCAGGTAGAATTACAGTTTTGATTTAGAAAGCCTTAATATGCTCCTTTTTGCACCTTTTCATTTATTTGGTTGTCCTTTCCCACTTTTTCAAAGCTCATGTCTTTTATTATTAGGTCCTACCCATTTATGCTTAGCATTTATTAAATTAATCATTTTACTGATTTTGTCAGTTGTGGGGCTTGAACTCAGTGCCTAGGCACTGTCCCTCAGGGACACAGCAGGCATACTGCTACTTTCAGACACAGTGCCACTTCTACTTAGTTGGAAAAACAGTCACCAGGGGACTTTTTAGACTAGGCTGGCTTCCAAATGTGACTCACAGATCTAAGCTTCCTGAGTAGCAAGTATTATAGGCATGAGCCAGAGGCACCTGTTTTTTTTTTTTTTTTTTACATCAATACTACCAGGCTCTACATGTAGGCCACACTACTTCACTGTCAATGAGATTTTTGGCCTTTTGTTTTTTGCTCAAAGCTAGCAGGAACAAAAACTCAACTCCTGAAGGGTTTTATTTTTGGCAGTGGGGAGGCTTGGATTCAAGGCCTAGTGACTCTTGCTGAGGGTTGTTTTGTTTTGGGTATTTTGTTTTTCATTTCAAAGCTAGCAGGCTCTACTGGTTGAGCCTCAGCTCAACTTCCCCCTCTATTTTTCTTTTAGTGGTTAATAGCAGATAAGAGTCCCATGGGAACCAAAGCACTACACAGTATCCTAAAATCTAAGGATTACAGTTTGAAGCCAGCCTGGGTTGGAAATTCCATCAGTCTCATCTCCAATGAACCACATGAGACAGGAAGTAGTATTTTTAAACTTGAGTAAAAACCCTTAACTTCAAGCCCATGTCTAGCACACTCAAAAAGAAGTTAGTTGGACTTTCCTGCATAGGCTGGATTTGAACTCTGATCTTTACATTTCAGCTTGTATTAAAGATATGAGTCTATATTTAAAAAAAAACTAATTGGCCCTTTTTTCTTCACATACATTTGTTCATTTGTTTGTTCCCTGTCTTGTTTTTAGGGCCTCACCAATCTTGCTGAAGGATAGCATGCTCTAAAACTTCAGTAACAGTTGCAATTTGGTTCATTTTTTGGCTTTGGTGGTTAGTAGGAGGTAAGTATAGACACTCCCACAGTGTCCTGAATTATACTGATTATGATTCAATGTCAGGGGACAAGGAACATTCATGAGACTCTTATCTCAAATTAACCTCCAAAAGATTGGAAATGGTCAAACAAAAACTTGTGCTTCATATCACAGAAAGGAACACACACACACTCATACCCGGGCACGCACATTCACACACACACACACACACACACACACACACACACACACACACACACACACAATGGGATTTCCTCTCCTGGCTGGCTTGGAATAGGAATGCTCAATTTCAGTGTTTTGAGTAGCTAGAATTACAAGTGTGAGCCACCAGTTTCTTGTTAATTTTATCATTTTTAAGTCTCTTTGTGCTCTCTTCCACTTTTTAAAAAAATTATTGTGGTTGTCTTAGTGCTAGATCTGTTTTTCACTTAGCTTTATCTTTTACTTTTTTTCTTAGCTTTTTCTTAGCTTTTTTATGTTCAATTTTGCTGCTCTACCACTTCAGCAACAGTTCCAATTCTTTTTGCTGATTAGTTGGAGATAAGAGGCTCATTGACTTCCTGCCCAAGCTGGCTGTGAACCACAGTCCTCAGATTTGAGGATACTGTGTAGTGCCCTTGGCTTGCTGTGGGACACTTCTGTCCTATTTACCACCAAAAAATAAAGAGAACCTGCTAGCCTTGAATTAAAAAAATACTTGGATGTCTAATTCTGGTACTAATAAATTGTACACACTGCTTGATCTATTCAAACAAAACAAAACAAACAACCAAAAACAACTTATGCGCAGTGACCAGGTAATAAGGATTCCTGACTGATAACCTGAACTCATTTCTCAAAGCCGTTTTTAGATATATATGGTCATTTGTGTCAGCTGAGGAGAGATTAAAGAACAAGGCTTTACAGGCCAGTTGCTCAGGACTTGGAAATCAGGATCCATTGGCAAAGCTTTTCAGAGAATGACTAAAAACTCACTCTTCACAATTCCAAATGGTTTTTTCCTCTGTGCAAAGGAAAGAGAGATGAGAAGGAAGAAATATGGGAAACTAAGAACCCTCAAACAAGGTAAGTTTTGTTAACTTTATTAGATAAAGTAAAACATAGTTGTATAGTGTGCAATCCAGAAAAGGACATGTCACTTCTGTGTGGATCCAAGTGAATTTATTTAATTAATCAATGGTAAGGAGTAAAACCCACTATTGTATTTACAGAAAGGAGGTACATGGCAGGCAAGTCAGTTCACTAACCTCAAGGATTTTGAACACAAAGGAGTGAAAGTGTTTGACTCTAGCCGGGCGCTGGTGGCTCACGCCTGTAATCCTAGCTACTCAGGAGGCTGAGATCTGAGAATCGCGGTTCAAAGCCAGCCCGGGCAGGAGAAACCGTGAGACTCCTATCTCCAATAAACCACCAGAAAACCGGAAGTGGCGCTGTAGCTCAAGTGGTAGAGCGCTCGCCTTGAGCTGAAGAGCTGAGGGACAGCGCCCAGGCCCAGAGTTCAAGCCCCACGACCGACAAAAAAAAAAAAGAAAGTGTTTGACTCTGTTTGGGCAATAGGAAGGAACAGAGCTGAGGAGGACTGAGATGTGCAGACGTTCCCCAAGAAAGATCTCACTGACATCAAGTCTTCAGATGCATGCTGTTTGTCAGTGGCTCATGCTTGTAATCCTACTCAGAAGGCTTAGATCTGAGGATTGTAGTTTGAAGCCATCTGGGATAAGAAAGTTTGTAAGTCTTTTATGTTTTACAACTCAAGAATATTCGTATTTGTTGCTAATTGCAACCCAAGGCAGTGCAATGGGATACCAAGCTGAAGAAAATTAGAAAATACACAAACAGGTATAGAGAAAAAGAAAAAAAAAATCAATCAGGACCCGGAGTCCCAAGGCTCACTGGCACCTGGGCCCCAGGTCACACAAGCAATCATATTTGTTTTAATTCACACTGGGAAGGTTACCATGGATATAAGCAAAAATGAAGCTTCTATATTGCAATCAGAGCCACCACAATGAGTGAGAAACACTGGTTCCCTTTTTGTTTTGAGAAAGGAGAATGCAATCCAGAGAAAATCCAGACATTTGGTCTATTTTATCTAGCTTCCTAGGTTAAGTTGTCAATTCTTTTACCTCCCAGGGTTCAAGGCCTTTGAAGCACTATGGAAGGAGCCAATAGCTTAACCCTCTCCAGAGCTGGTTTTTTTTAATTGTGAAAATACCATACAGAGGAGTTACAATTACATTGGCAAGATAGTGAGTACATTTCTTATCAAGCATTGTTGCCTCCTCCTTTGTTTCCCCTTACTATCCCTTCCCCCCTCTCACCCCCCCTTCCCCCTCCCCCTACCTAAGTTGTAAAGTTCGTTTTTCGAAGTAACATCTTATACATTTCATTGTTGTAATGGGTTCACCTGTAACCCTATTTATATATTGATTGATTGATTGATTTTTTTATTGTGAAAATACCATACAAAGGAGTTACAATTGCATGGGCAAGATAATGAGTACATTTCTTATCAAGCATTGTTGCCTCCTCCTTTGTTTTCCCTTCCCATCTCTTCCCATCTCCCACCCCTCCCCCCGCCCCTTCTACACCCACCCCAAAGTTGTAAAGTTCGTTTTTCGACATACCATGTTGTACATCTCATTGATGCAATGGGTCCACCTGTATCCCTATTTAAACAATTTGCTTTTTCCCTTCCCTTCCACAAATTATACCAATATCAAAGACAGTGAAAACAGGGCTAATACCATGGGGGAGGTACATACAATGCAACAAAGAAATCATTTTATAAATATGTTGGAAACAATCACAAGAAAGAAAAAAAAAACATTTGAATCCTTATCTTGGGGTTCATTTCACCTAACATCAACTTGTCTGACAGTTTCTGTTTGTCTCAGACATATACTAGTTATTTCAAATAAGGGAAACCATGGGACCTATATTTCTTTAGGCCTGGCTTACTTCACAGAGCTGTTTTTTAACCTTTCCATGGTCAGCTCTCAGCTTTCTGAGTACTATTGAGGTGGAGTTCCAACCTCTCAAACCTTTTCCAGGTTCAACAGCTCAGCTTGAGTCTCCTACATCTATTTACATTAATAGTATGGTTTACAAACAGTAAAAAGAGAAAAATAATATTAGACATTTAAACAGAAATAACTGACTGCATTCTTTTATCCAGGACAAAAAATTTAGCACTGCTGCTTTAAGTCACTAATAACACTTTTTTTAGATATAATTTCATGGCTTTCCTAAAACCTCCTCTATAGTCCTTAGAGTGTCTTTTTACCTCCCATTTTTATTTATTGCATTTGCATAGTAGTATATCATCCTTAAAATCATATCATCTCATAATTAAAGTTTATCTTGTAAGTAAATACTTGTGAGAATCCAATAAAATATCAAAAAAGTTGAAAGTGGAGCTGTGGCTTAAGAGCTATAGTAGAAGCCTTGAGCAAAAGAGGCTCAGGGGCACTGTACAGGCCCAAAGTTGAATTCCTAGTGTCCACACATACACACACCCCCACCCCAGATCCCACACACAATCAGATGATAATGTCTATCAAGTTCTTCCTTAGGATGATCTTGGTGATGTCAGCAACTGTATCAAGTTTCTATCTCTCTTCCATTCATTTGTGGTAGTAGACAGCAGAGTCGCTGTAGTATAACACGTGTCTAAGACAGCAAAGGCTGTCATGTAACATATCCAACACAATGTCCAGCTCTCTTGATGGTAGATCTGCACATCTTGGGACTTGATGGGACCCATGTACTCCAACTCGGTTTCCCATCCTCTGTGCCACCTGCTGCAATGATTCATTATCCATACCAAATAGGTTTCATAACCTTTCCCAAATTATCTGAATACTGGATGCCAGAGACCTCACGGAGACACTCTGTGGCTATTCCCCTCCCTGACAGGCCATTTTACCTTTTATGCGCTCCTCACAAATGTGGGCAATGGTCTCTGAGAGACTTCGTGCCTGATCTTGGAGAGATTTAGTTTCATTGTGTCCATAAGCTTTGGGAAATCATGCAGTGAAGGGTCCAGGTTAGGAACATAGCTCCTCCTTCTGGAGGTTTTCCTGTATGTTCTCTTGGCCATTGAACAGAAGTGGGGTCTCTGAAAGGAACTTGTATGGTGTTCTTTGTCTGGCTTGGTCCATATAATATAGAACCACTTTCCCATCCCTTCAATTATTTAGACATGCTCTATGTGATTTGTGCTGCACTGCTCGCAATGCAGTAACAATGTAGAGATCACAACTGGATGTTGTGTGGCTAGCTGTCCATACTTGGACATGAGTCCCCTGACCGGCAGGGCCCATAACTCCATGCTGGGAAAGTGAGAGGAAGATTAACTGGCTTATATCCGTGTAGTCTGAATGACCCCAGGAGGCATTGAGGCCTCCTCTTCATGTCCACGGCCCCTCAGCATATTGATAAAAATGACACACCATGTCCAGTCATCACCAAAATGCTCACCTGGTCCTGGGCATTATCACCACCATCTCACCCACTTCTCGCAAATTCAGTTAAAATGCTGCTGTCCATGAGTAAAGAGCAGAGGACAAGGAAGCAGGTACCCTAGGGAAAGTAAATACTGGACCTCTTCCACGGTGAGAAGACAATGCAACCTGCAACTATAGAATAGCGAAGGAGTTAAGATGGTTGTGCACACAGCCTGTGCAGAAAAAATGCCAGACCTAGTATGCCCTGTTCAGAGTTTCAGTCCATAATCATCTATAACAAAGACATCTCAGGTACAGATAAACCAAGTTCATAGTGTCTTTCCTTCTTTTAGTCTGTGCCATTCTGGGGTTTGCACTCAGGAAATGGACACTATCCCTGAAGTTTATGTTTTTTTCCCTCAAGGCTACTGCTTTACCAGTGGAGCCACAACTCTACTTCTAGATTTTTTTTGTACATAATTGGAGATAAAAGTCATACAGGCTTTCCTACCCAAGTTGGCTTCAATCACTGATCCTCAGCCTCATGAATAGCTAGGATTACAGGCTTGGCCACTGAGTCTGGTAGCAACACTCTTCCTTTTTTATTTCCTTTTCTTTATTTTTTTGTCAGTTATGGGCCTGAATTCTGGGCTTGGGCACTGTCCCTTATCTCTTCAGATCAAGGCTAGTGCTGTACCACTTGAGCCACAGCATGTCTTCCAGCTTTCTTTCATCTTATGTGGTACTGAGGAATTGAATCCAGGGCCTTATGCATGCAAGGCAAGCACTCTACCACTGAGCCACCTTCCCAGCCTCATCTTTCATTTTCTTAAAAAAATATTAATAGGAATATGATGTTCAGGGGGGTAACAGTTAAGCCAGTGAAATTAAACAGTTGTCAGGTAATTAATACATTTTTGGGAGACAATTACACCCCTTCCCTTGCTCTAAGTTTATCTCTCCCACTGTGGGTTTTTTGTGGTTAATTGGAGATAAGAGTCTTTCAGACTTTGCTGCCCAGGGTGACTTTGAACTACAATCCTCAGACATCAGTCTGCTGATGAGTTAGGATTAGAAGCTTGAGATTTAAAGACAGGACGACTCTTCTGAAGGTTGTTCTATATTGCCTATAGGGCTGTGGGCCTGAATGGACTTAGGCAGTGAATGCCAGGCAGGTCTCTCATCTGGAAGCATGAGTCCTACTTAAGACTGACTGGCTCTCAGAACAGATAGGTGATGCTTTCAGAGCAAGAAACAGTGTGTACTAGCTCAACAGAAGTCTTCACTGTATTTGTCTTATTCAACAACTACTGGGTTGCTTATATTATCAACACTTTTTCTTTCTTAAGAACATATGTATTGTAAGATTGCAGTACCTACAGATTTGTAATGGCCTAGGAATATATATGTGTTATCAGATTTAACATTCAAACTACATAAGTGTTCCAAATCATGTTTTATTTATCTTAAAGTAGTTCTTGAATATTACTCTTTATTAGTAATGATATTATTAATATAAGTATTAAAGTTCTTCAAACATGTTTCTCTTATTAGATGAATCCTTACAGTGACATTGAAAGCATCTTCTTGATTAGCAATGGAGAAGATACTTGGTGAATACAAAGAAGGAGCATGAGAAGTGTGAAAAACAGAACTAAGAGACTTACAAGTGTGACTGGGAAACATCTTCCACAGAGAAGAATCCCAGACTTTTGAAGGTATGTCAGTGTGAGAATAGGTCTTTAACCAGTTCACGTGACCACATGGGTGAGTCTCAATGTTGCCACTTAGATATTATTTTGATTCCTATATGAAAGACTCATGTCCAATGGGCTTTCACAACCCCAGATTTATGAATGTTTGCTGTCTTCTTTCCTTCAATATTACTTCATACTTTAGTATTGCGTGCATTTTTTCTTTTAAAACATGAAAACAACACCATCTTTTGGACTGAGGTGTTTCCTGTCTCCCTAAGAATAGCTCTGGTATTTAAGAGGATTCCTGACAGGTTCCAGTGCCTCACTTCTTTAATACTAGCTACTCATGAGGCTGGGATTTGAATATCACAGTCGAAGCCTGCCTTGGTAGGAGAGTCCATCAGAATCTCATCTCCAATCAACTACCAAAAAAGCCAGAAGTGGAGCTGTGGATGAAGTGGTAGAGAAGCAAAAAAGGCATAAGGGCAGGCTGCACTCAGCCTGAGCCTGAGCCCCTGCCCAGCCTTCAGGCACACACACAAACACACACACACACACACACACACGTGTCTTCCTGCCAGGCTTGTCCATGGAGTCCCACAAAATTGTTGGAGACCTCTCTTCAAATGGACTCACCCTTGTATTCACTCCATTAATGTGGAAATTGACTCTCAGTAACCTATATCTATTGATTCAGGTTGTGTATTTTGCATCTCACTTCCTCTGCTTGTTTTCTGAGGTGAGTCTTGTTGCTCAATACAGCTGTCCATACACTTCAAGATGCTGCTTATGGTCTCGGGGCCTGCATTCACACTCCAAATGGAAAAATAAAATATAACCTGAGACACTCTGCTTACTTTGAGGACCATCTATCCAGGCAAGGGCAACTCCCTATGAATGGCATATTGGAAGCCAGGCTCAGGGTGTTCAAAACAAACAGAAGTGAAGTGTGGAGGGCTTGAGTTGTTCTGAAGAAAAGCAGAGAATGGAGGAAGACAGAGAAACTGGGAAAAGACAATTTACCTTCCCATGTTTCCTTGCAGTTCCTGAACCACAGTATAACCTTTGCTAATTGCTCTGCTGTGTGTGTGTGTGTGTGTGTGTGTGTGTGTGTGTGTGTGTGTTTGTGTGTGTCTTTGTGAATGTTTGCATGTGCACAGTGGCTCTGGGCCTTGAATTCAAGGGCTGGGCACTGGGAAGTCAGGATGGGCACTGGGAAGTCAGGATGAATGTGAGCAGGTATATCATATGAGTGTGTGGAAGTAACTCCATCAAACCTCTCAGTGTGTGCAACTAGTATATACAAATGAAAGTGAAAAAAATGATTAAACAATGATCAAACAACTCCTTCCTAAGCTATTTAGAGATAACTTTAAAAAGTATCAGAAAGCATTGTTGGTAGGGGATATGAAAACAGCTGTAGTTAAAACTATGGGATTATTCAAGCCAGGTGCTGGTGGCTCATACTTGTACGCCTACTCAGGAAGCTGAGAACTAAGGATCATTATTTGAAACCTTCCTAGGCTGGAAAGTTATGACACTGTATATAAGATATACTACTCAGAAAAAGCTCAAAGTGGTGCTCTGGTGCTCAAGCGGTAGAATGCCCTAAGTTCAAACCACAGGACTGGCAGAAAAAAGAAATAGTCCAAACTTAAGATGTCTAGGGAGTTTTAGACTAAATATCCTATAAAAACAAATTACTATATCTTGGGGCTCATTTGTTGTTGTTGTTGTTTTAGATATGTTAGGTAAGTGTTTGGTTTTCTTTGTATATTATTCCCCTTATGGTATATTCCCTTTTGTCACTGTACTTGACTTTCATACCCTGCATCTTGTATATACATTTTTCTAATTTTGGGAGGGGAAGGGAAATAAAAAACGCTAAAACAAGGACACAGGATGACCTGTTGCAACAATGATAGCCATAAGACAGTATGTTGGAAATGAACTTTACAACTTCGGGTCGGGAGGGGAAGATTGCGGGAGGTGGAGGAGGTAAGGGATAATGGAAGAAAAACAAGGGAAGGGGTAACAATGCTTGACCAGAAATGTACTCATTGCCTTATTTATGTAACTCTAGCCCCTCTATAGACTCTTTACAATAAAATAAAATTTAAAAAATGAAAAATAACTAGTTATAACTAAAGTATGAAAGAAAAAAAAAACCTTTCACCCACTGGCCTGTGGCATCAGTAATTAGAAATACAGTCAATACAAATAAATTGCAATACCCCTACAGATTCATGCCCATGGCTACTTCACCTTCCTTGTCCCCATGGGAAAGTCAGGAGAAATCATTACAAGCTTCCTATCCTATGACAGTCTACTCAATACCTGTACCAAGATTGTCATCTGTAGGACATCAGATAGAAAAAGTCAATATTCCTTCCAAAAGGTTTTCAAATGAGCCTCATAAACCATAGCCTCCTACTGTCCTGATTTAAATCTTATTTCCCTTCCCAAGCTACAAATACATATAAACTTGTGGAGGGCTCTAGAGAGATGGACAAAGACTTATAAAACATGTACTATGTTTCACACCTGTAGAAAACTAAAACTAGATCCTTATATAGCACCCTGCAACAGAATCAACTCCAAATGGATCAAAGACCTTGGAGTCAAAGCAGATAGCCTGAAAACAATACAGGAAGGAAGAGGAGAACCTCTAGGTTCCTTGGCACATGCTGAAAGTTTCTTAATAAAGACCCAGAAACACATCAAATCATAGAAAGGTTGGACAAATGGGATTGCATGAAACTGCAGAGCTTCTGCATGGCAAAGGACATAGCTAGCAAGATCAATAGAAAGCCCAAGTACTGGGAGAAGATCTTCACTAGCCATACAATGGACAAGGGTCTCATATCTAAAATATATTTAGAACTCAAAAACTTAAATTCCCCAAGAACAAATCTTCAAAGAAACAACTGCCCCATAAATAAGTGGGCTAAAGACTTTAAGAGAAAGGTCTCTGAAGAGGAACTAAGAATGGCCAATAGACACATGAAGGAATCCTCAACTTCTCTAGCCATAAAAGAAATGCAAATCAAGACAATGTTGAGATTCCACCTCATCCCAGTTAAAATGGCTATAATCAAGAACTCTAATAATAACAGATGCTGGATGGGATGTGGTCAAAAAGGAACCTTACTGCATTGTTGGTGGGAGTGTAAACTTGTTCATCCACTTTGGAAAGCAGTATGGATATTCTTCAAAAGACTCCACATAGAGCTTCCCTATGACCCAACAATCCCACTTTTGGGCATTTACCCAAATGATCACAAACAAGGCTACATTAAAGCTACCAGCACAACTGTTTATTGCAGCATTATTTACCATAGCTAAGATATGGAACCAACCCAGATGTCCCTCAGTAGATGAATGGATCAAGAAAATGTGATACATATATATATATATATATATATATATATATATATGTATATATATATGTATATATATATATGTATATATATATATGTATATATATATGTATACATACATACATATACACACACACATATATATATACATATGTGTGTGTGTGTGTGTGTATATATATATATATAATAGAATTCTATGCCTCCATCAGAATTACCTCACCCCACTTGTTAGGAAATAGAAAGACTTGGAAAATATTATATTAAGTGAAGTAGACCAGACCCCAAAAAACGTAGGTCCTATAGTTTCCCTTTTTTGCAATAACTAGTATATGTCTAGACAAGAAGGAAAGATCAAAAGCAATGTACATATGACCATATAGGATGATGTTAAGTGAAATAAACCCCAATACCGGAGTTCCAGTGCTTTTTTCTTCCTTGCTATTGTTTTTAACATATTTATAATGTACTATGTGATTTATTTTTGTTTCTCTGGTATGTTCTTCCTCCAGGGTATTACCCCTGTTTTCACTGTATTTGTTTCTGGTGACCTGCATCTTGTATGTACATAACAAGATACTTAAATAAGGATACAGTTTAACCCACTGTAACAATGAGATGTACAAAGTACTGTGTTGTAAACAAACTTTACAACATTGGTGGGGGGTGGGAGGCGTTGGGAAGGTGGGGAGGGAAGGGATGTTTGGGGAAAAGAAAGGAGGTGGTGACAATGCTCGCTAGGAAATGTACTCACTACTTTACTCAAGTAACTGTAAAACTTCTGTACAATATTTTTACACTAAAACATTTTATAAACAGCTTAAAGAACATACAATATGTTTTAATAAATTGGATGAGGATTCATAAAAGGCATGTTTTGAATTTTCTTTATTTTTAAAATAGAATGAGGGCTGGGAAGGTTGTTTAGGGGTAGAGTGATTGTCTTGCATGCGTGAGGCCCTGAGTTTGATTACTCATCACCACATAAGTAGGAAAAAGCCAGAAGTGGTGCTGTGGGTCAAATGGTAAAGCACTATTCTTCATCTAAAGAGCTGAAGGACAGTGACCAGGCCCAGATTTCAGTGTTCAGGCCCCATGACTGACAAAATGAAAGAAAGAGGAGTTGAGATAGTGTCCAGGGCCGAAGTTCAAGCCCTGAAAAAGTACCCCCTCACCAAACACAAAATCATACACAGGGCTGGGATTCAGCTTAGCAGCTTACCATGCATGAGTTTTGATCCCTAAAACAAGGAAAGGGAGAGATTGGGTGAGGGAAGAGAGAGGGAGGGAGAGAAGGAGAGGGAGAAATAACTCCATATAGAAAAGAGGGTAGCTCTGCATAATAAATGATATTCATTAGGGTACATGGTCAGGCAAACATTTTCTGTAAAGGAACAAAGTACGTCCAGGCCTTGGGAGCCACATGATATGCCGTAAGTATTACATTCTTCTGTGGCAGTGTGACAGAGGACACAGACAGAATGAATGCATTAAAACTTTACTAACATTCATTGAAATTTGAATTCTATTTTTATTTGAAATATGGCTAGTGTAATTGTGTGTCTGAACTTTTAATTTTATGTAATTTTGCTTACTGTAAGAATTGTCACTTACAGCTTTGTGGCTGGCTACTCAACTGAGTAGAACAAGTCTGGCCTCTAATGAAGTCTTAGAGCACCTCCAAAGTAATCCAGGAATACAAGCAACAGAAGTCACTCATCTTTTTGGTAGTCACAGTAAGAAACAGTAAAACAAGAAAATAAATAAACCTACAATTAAAAACACCAAAGGAGCTTTAAGCAAAATTCAGCAAAATTTATCTAGTATTTAAAGCTTAATCCTCAGATTTCAGCATTCTGAGTAGCTAGGATTACAAATGTGAACTACTCTCATGTATTTGTTAGTTTTTTAAATACCAAGTCAGCATTGTCACTTACCTGGCAGGGGAGATACCATGATCACGAAGGTGGTTTTCCCAGGGCAAGGCTTATCTATTGCACACCAGATGTGCTGACCCCGCGATTTCCCCAAATGTGGGAAATTCGACTGCATAATTTGAGGTAGTGGGGGACTGTGTTAGTGCTCTTTTCTGGATAGATAGATAGATAGATGGATGGATAGATAGATAAATAGCATTGTATTTTATACTGCCCTCGTCTCCTTTCCTGCACTCAGCAGTCACTTGGTCCTAAGGATACTGTAAAGGATGAGGTACCTCTAGGCTTACTTTGTAGTTTCTAGGAACTACAAGGAGTAGAGAAATCAGCTACAACTCACCATGAGAAAATAAATGAGGAAGTTGGGTGCAGGTGGCTTACACATGTAATCCTAACTACTCAAGAGGCTGAGATCTGAGGATTGCAGTTCAAAGCCAGCCCAGGTAGGAAAGCTCATGAGATTCTTATCTTCAATTAACTACCAGAAAACCAGAAGTGGGCTCTGGCTCAAGTGGTAGAGCACTTCACTTGAGCTGAAGAGCTCAGGGACAGCACCCAGAGTTCAAGTCCCATGACTTACAAATAAAAAGAAAGAAAACAAATGAGTAACCAGAGCCAATGGCTCATACCTGTAATTCTAGCGAGTCAGAAGGCTGAAATCTGAGGATAAAGGTTCAACACGAGCCTAGGAAGGAAAATCTATGAGATTCTTATTTCCAATTAACCACTGAAAACCATAAGTTACAATGTAACTCAAAGCGGTAGAGCACTAGCCTTGAGCAAAAAGATCAAGGACAGGATCCAGGAACTGAGTTCAAGCCCCACAACCGACCAAAAAAAAAAAAAAGAAAAGAAAAAGGAATGAGAAGCCACCTTAATAAAATAGCTAAGCAAGTACAATATACAGAATACCTCCTCCCTTCCTTATTTTCTTCCTTCTATTCCTTCACATCCTTTCCCCCTTTCTATCCTAGAACTTAAACTCAGGGCCTCATGCATTTTAGGTAGGTACTCTACCTGATGATCCATACATCTGCTTTTTTTGGCTTTATTCATTTTTCTTTCTTTCTTTCTTTTTGGAGGGCGGTACAGTCATGGGGCCTGAACTTTGGGCCTGGGAACTGTCCTTCAGCTCTTCAGCTCAAGGCTAGCATTCTACCACTTGAACCACAGCGCCACTTCCGGCTTTTTTCTTTTTGCTTATGTGGTGCTGAGGAATCGAACCCAGGCCCTCAGGCATGCAAAACAAGCGCTCTACCACTGAGCTACCTTCCCAGCCCTCATTTTTCTTTTGTTGGTTATGTGACTTGAACTCTGTGCCTGGGTGTTGTCCCAGAGCTCTTCAGCTCAAGGCAAGGGCTCTACTGTTTGAACCTGTGTATCTAAGATTACAGGCATGTGCCACCTGTGCCTGGCTTGGCTTAGTCATTTTTGTGGTAGGGTTTTATGTCTGTGATCAGGCCGGTATGGACGACAATCCTTCTTTTTACCTAAGAAGCACAATGCATTGGGTTCAGATGTTGATTGAGATCTAATATTTTTAATGTTTTTCCTGGGCTAACATCAAATCATAATCCTCTCTGTATCAGTCAAGACCCAGCAGCAAGCATTACATCCCTGGCTCAAATTTCTGATGACTAAAACATCTGAACATAGTTTTAATAATTTTAAATGTTGAATTTGGGGACAATGGGTGCTCTTACTTGCCTAATTGCAAATTGCACCAAAAATCCCAAATATTAACTTTTGATTTCCTAGAGTACATTAAATAAGCATATAAACTTTAAAAAGCAATTAACTACACCGTTATATGTTACAGACTGTGATAGACAATTTGCTCCAGGAAAGTTAGAATGAACTTGTGACTTTAAATGAGCATCATTATTCCACAATACTGTTTAATTCCGGAAATTATGTAATCACTTAATCACAATAAAAAAAAAAAAGAACCTCGGGGAAGGGAGGGAGGGAGGGGATGGTAGGGGGAAAACAATGGAGGGGGTAACAATGTTCAAGAGGAAGTGTACTCATTACCTCACTCATGTAACTGTAACCCTCTGTATAGTATCTTTACAACAACAAAAAAGCAATTAACTAAAGAAAAAAGCTAAACAGAATACATCCTTACCATTGTAACTTTGGACTTAACCCCTTGTCAATCATTGCTTACATCATAGTTGTTTGTCTGGGCAGTATATTCCATACACGGATCATGCCACCCCCAAGGTTGAGGGCTAAACAGCCTATATCCACAGGAGTGAAAGCCAGGCTCTAGGCAAACACACCAAAGGAAGGCAGGGTCCAGCAGCATTGTAGGTGGCAATGTCCCAACATATGACCTGAAGTTTTAGGGCAGCTTAAATAGAGATTTTTCTTTAGGAATAATACTCTATTAAGCCATACCTCTTCTTATGGGTTTATCACTGCTTAATTGGAGACAAATCTCATGGACTTTCCTGCTTGGGCTGGCCTGAAATCATGTTCCTCAGATCTCAGCCTTCTAAGCAGCAAGGATTATAGGCATGAGCTACCAATGTTTAAATTCATTATTCCTTTAATAAAAATCAAAATGGCTACAGTATGGTTTAACAGAGAGCTTGAATCCTTCTCTGAACCTTATAAATTTTCTGATTAGAAGCAGAATGACAAACTGACATGTGGGAAACAATCTACCATATTAAACCATTTTTCAGAAGAGTATCTGGCTCATCAGTTTGGCTCTTGTCCTAATGGGGACTTTTCTGCCTAAACACAAGCCTTACATCTAAGCCTCCTAAGTAAGATTATAGGCATGAGCCACCTGTCCCTGACACCATTCACATTTCTGTACAAGTGAGTAAAGCTCAGTGATATAGTGTCTACCTCTTTAACCAAAAGCAGGTAAGAAACCTAAATTGAATTTGAAATTCAGTTTAATATGAGTCTATATTCTTAACAACTGGGTTGTATATTATTTGATCTTTGCACAAGTCTCTTAGTAGATATAGCACACATGTCATGATTTTTCTATTTCAAATGGTCCATGAGAGATAGCTGGGCATGGTATGGTAAGCCTGTAGTTCCATCACTTGGGAGGCTGAAGCAGAAGCAGTATAAGTTCAAGGCCATTTTGGCTATGTAGTGAGATGCCATTTCAGAAGGGCAGAAAGTAAATGGCTCCTGAATATATAAGCCTTGGCAATTACTTTCCCATCTTCTGTGTCTACAAAGAGAAGCCTAAGATTCTCCAAGGCCAAACAGAAAACATGACCCAAAGACTAAACATGACCCAAAGACTAACACCAAAACAACTGGATACCAGATGTGTTTACTCATTCTTGGGCCAATAGTGTCACCCAAAGACACTCTTCAACAGTTGGGTCTATGTTCCCTCCTCTTCTCTTCAGAAAGGGTCATTTCAAAATCATCATTCCTAGAAATTAAAAGACATCAGTGATATTAGGATTTCCATTCCAGCATATTTACAAGTCAGTGAACACTTAAGACATTGGCAACTATAAAATTAAGTGACTAGCAAGTGGAACATGGCACCTGAAGACACTAATAGTTCATAGTATATGGTCTGTGAATTAGAACTTATTAAATTTGCTACCATAGCTGCAACAGGTGCAGTAACAGTTGAGGGAGGGCAGCAGCAACCTTGGCTCCAGCCCCTTGACCTCCGGAGTGCATCATGGAACCTAGCAGCCCTTCACAAAGGCCAGGAGAGAAGGGAGCTGCCATGGAATGCTAGGATCATGCCTCTGGTGTAGCATGAGACCATCACTTCTGCTTCCTGGCTATATAAGTAGGGGCCGCATGCTGTGTCACCTCACTCCTGTTTCCAGGTTGGGGGAAGGTAAGGGGGTCCCTGTGCCCCTGTCACCTCACTCCTGCTTCTGGTCTGGGTGGGTAGGAACCACGTGCCTGCACCACCTCACTCCCACTTATGGTCTGGGTGAGTGTGGGCTGCATGCCCATTTCACTCTCTCCTGCTTCCACTCTAGATGAGTGGGGGGAGCGTGCATGTGTCATCTCACTCCTGCTTCTGGTCTGTGTGAGTTGGGGAGTAGAAGCCGTGGTGCCTGTGTCACCTCACCACTGACTCTGGTCTGGGTGGGTAGGGGCCATGTCCCTGCATCACCTCACTACTGCTTCCTGGCTGGATAAGTCTGGGCTTGGTGCCCTTGGCACCTCACTCTGGCATCCGGTCTGGGTGAGTGGGGACTGCTTGCCTGTGTCACCTCACTCTGATTCCAGTTTAGGTGAATAGAGGAGTAGGGGCCATGTGCCTGCACCACGTCACTCCTGCTTCCCGTCTGGGTTGGTCTGACTGGCTGTGAGCCAATTACTATTTTCAGATGCTGTTTACCAACATGGACTGCAGCCCATGCCAGAGGTTAGACTTTTCCAGTTATCATAACAAAGCATGACATTAAGGGATTAGGATGGCATCTTGCTAGGTTTGAGAACGTTGTTATTAAGTTGTGTGTGTGTGCATGTGCACTTGTCTTGGGCCTTGAACTCAGGGCCTGAGGTCTACCCCTGAGGTATTTGGCCAAGGTAGAGCTCTACTTCTTGAGCCACAACTTAACATATGGCATTTTTTTGTGGTTAATTGGGAGTAAAAGTCTCCCAGATTTTCCTGACTGGGCTGGCCTTGAACCACTACCCTTATATCTCAGACTTTTCAGTAGCTAGGATTTACAGGTGTAGGGTGCCTCAGTATTTGCTTGTTTGCCATCCAGAGAGAACTGTGCTTGGCAAGTGTTCTGGAGGAAAAAGAATTGAAATCTTCCAATGAGCAGTGGTGAAAATACTCAGGTGCTAGCCCGGCATTGGTGGACCAGGCCTCTAATCCTACCAATTCAGGAATGTGAAATCTGAGGATTGCAGTTAGAAATCAGTGTGTGGAGGACAGAGTCCTTGAGACTCTTTATCTCCAACAAACTACCACAAACCTGGAAGTGGCACTGTAGCTAAGTGGTAGAGCACCAACCTTGAGCGAAAATGCACAGGGACAACACTCAGGCCATGAGTTCAAGTCCAATGACCACAAAAACAAAACAAAACAAGAAAATAAATTTGGCTAAAAGTGGACCCCAGCCTATCACTATGCACCAACATCAACTCAAAATGGATTAAAGACCTTAACATTAAACCTGAATCTCTGAAACTACTGCAGGACAGAGTAGGAGAGACACTTGAACTAATAGGCACAGGAAGGAACTTCCTGAACAAAGTCCCAGGGTCACAACAAGTTGGAGAGAGACTCGACAAATGGGACTACCTTAAAATAAAAAGCTTCTGCACAGCTAAATCTATCGCAACTAAGGTAGAAAGACAACCAATGAATTGGGAAAAAGTATTTACCAGCAATATATCAGACAAGGGGTTAACATCCTGTATATACAGGGAACTCAAGAAACTAATCCCTCCCAAACCTAACAAACCAATTACTAAATGGGCAAGGGAACTAAAGAGGGACTTCTCAAATGAAGAAATAAAAATGGCAAAGAAACACATGAGGAAATGTTCATCATCCCTGGTGGTGAAGGAAATGCAAATAAAGACAACCCTGAGATACCACCTTACCCAGTCAGAATGTCCCACATCCACAAATCAGCCAACGACAAATGCTGGAGGGGATGTGGAGAAAAAGGAACCCTATTACACTGCTGGTGGGAATGTACACTTATACAACCACTTTGGAAAGCAGTCTGGAGGGTCCTTAGAAAGCTAAATATTGACCTCCCTTACGACCCAGTCATACCACTTCTAGGCATCTACCCTGAACAACAGGAACCAATAAACAAGGACACGTGCACCTCCATGTTTATCGCAGCACTGTTCACAATAGCTAGGATATGGAAACAACCCAGATGCCCCACCACAGATGAATGGATCCAAAAATGTGGTATCTATACACAATGGAATATTATGCAGCCATTAGAAATGACAAAATAATGGCATTTGCAGGGAAATGGATGGAACTAGAAGGAATCATGTTGAGCGAGGTAAGCCAAGAATGAAGAGACAAACGGTACATGGTCTCCCTGATAAGCCGATGCTAAATCCAAAATGTTATGTGATACGACAAAACTAACAGGACTTAAGAAACAAAGAACTCCCACTCATCTGGTTGAACCACTACTAAATATCCCCATGCTGCTGATCACATATATGATATATAACATGTGAACACTGTTATATGTTACAGACTGTGATAAACAATTTACTCCAGGAAAGTTAGAATGAACTTGTGACTTTAAATGAACATCATTATTCCACAATACTGTGAAATTCCGGAAATTATGTAATCACTTAATCACAATAAAAAAAAAAAAGAATCTTGGGGAAGGTAGGGAGGGAGGGGATGGTAGGGGAAAAACAATGGAGGGGGTAACAATGTTCAAGAGGAAGTGTACTCATTACCTCACTCATGTAACTGTAACCCTCTGTATAGTATCTTTACAATAAAAAAAAAGAAAAGAAATTTGGGTTCTTCAGTAGAAGTTTATCATTATAAATATCACTTTCCCATTATATTTAACTCTGTCATAGATGTATGAATCTTAGGGGAATAAGAAACTTGGCTAAAAAACATAGAAAGCATTGGTTTTGTGTGTGTGTGTGTGTTTGCCAGTCCTGAGGCTTTAACCACTAGGACATTAATCTCTTGATTGGCTTCCTTCCATCAAGGCTGGTACTCTGCCACTTGGTCCACAGCTCTACTCCTAGATTTTTTAATTGTTAATTGGAGATAACAGTTTTACACACTTTTCTGCCTTTGGTGGCTGATCCTGGAATGTGATTATTTTGAATCATGCTGTAAAAAATGTGTGTGCAGATAGCTCTACTGTAAGGCTGACTTACATTTCTTCAGGTGTATATGTAGGATTTCTTGTGTGGAACTTCCACACTGATTTCTGTTGGGGCTACACGGATTCACTTAATTGCCATCATTGTGTAGGGTATCTTTCCCCACCTCCTTGCAAGTATTTCTGTTTTCTTTTTTAATAGGCATTCTGATTAGGCAAACATGAACTTCAACATAGATTTGATTTGCATTTCCTTGATTACTAAAGGTGTTGAATATTTTCATGTATAACTTAGACACCTATATCAGTTTTGGGGAACTATCTAGTCAATTCACTTGCCTATTTATTGATAAGATTATTTGTTCTTAGGGTGTTTCATTTTTTGTCTGTACATTCTAGATATTTGGATTTCTTCTGTTACTCAAAAGGCAGGAGTTTAGGCTTATTTTACTTAATCTTAAGAAGCCTTGTGAGTTTCAAATTATTTAAATGATGATTGATTTAAAAATGAGAAGTACGTGGCTCACAGAGTAGAGTGCCTGTCAACAAGTACATGTTTGAACTCAGACTACAATGTCTACAAAAAAAAGAGATAGATTCTATTATTTTAGAACAATAAAGCTAATAAGCTACATTTTCTCAAAATATGTAATTCTAAATATTTCACTATTCTTTGTGGTAAAACTATTGCAAATTTTAGCACAAACTAACAATTTTAGGTTCTATTTTTCCTTGGTAATCATTCAAGCCAGCAAAACTGAAGAAAATACAAGTTTGGCTAGGTGCTGGTGGCTCATGTCTGTATTTCTATCTACTCAGGAGGCTGAGCCCTGAAGATTGCAGTTCAAAGCCAGCCTGGGCAGGAAACTCCATGAAGCTTATCTAAAAATAACCACCAGAAAACTAGAAGTAGTGCTGTGGCTCAAGTGGTAGAATGCTTTCCGTGAGCTGAATAGCTAAGGGACTGCCCCTAGGTAGTTCAAGGCCCACGACCGACAAAAAACAACAACAAAAAAAACAACTTTGTATAAAGAGTAAGAATCTCCAAGTTTTTATTCAAGTTTTTTAATTCTTGTGGCAAATGTTTTCATTGAGCAGAAAATGGACAGATTATATCAGTTATTGTGATAAACTTGCTACTATGTGGTTGCTTTTCTCCCATTTATAATTTCATCCATCTAACATTGTTGAAGATGAAAAATCCATCAAGGACAAGACATACTATTTGGAAAAACTGGTAAGTTGAAATGACTATTACTTTCTAGTTTGGCAAAGAAGCTGTGATTTTCCTTCCCTCCCCAGGATTTGAACAATGAAAAAAAAATTGTGTTGATTTTTCCAAAAAGTAAGGAATACAGCTCATATTCAAATAATTAGAAGATAATGAAATGAATGTTTAGGATACATAATATGCTTAATTTGGAACCTTTCTCTCAAGAAACTTCCAAGAAACATAGCACACATTGGTTATAGATATTGATATCAAAAAGCCCACTGCAGGTGCTTCATACCTATAATTGGCTACTCAGAAAGATGAGATCTGGGATTGTGATTGGTGCCAGCCTGGAAAAGCAATAATTGCATGCATGATGACCCCTGCTTTTTGATCATATGTCTCTTCCTCCCATCCTCAATGTGAAGCTCTCTCCCCAGATCACCATCCTTCTGATTCATTGATATTATCATTGGGATTTCTGGTTTTCTCCTTCAGCATGAAATTTGCATGGAGAAGGCCATTCGCAGCTGTATTGACATGTTTCTCCAGTTGCCTACAACAGTGTCTGGTCCTTAGTGCTTAGTAGCCTTGTGTAGAGATGAGCCTGCTCTCTTCATGTAATCTCAGAATTCACTCAGGAAAGCTCATCAAGCTGAGGTCTTGTAGCTAATAGTCATTTCTTCTAATTATTTTTCCTCCTTGTGTATCTAAGTCCACATAAGAGTGAGATCAGTGGCTGACACCTATCCGTTGTGATGGAAAAAGGCTGTGACATAGAAGTTTATTGTGAAGCTGCAGGGAGACCCCACCACCGAAGCACCCAAAATGGCCGGTTCCCACATCCACAAATACATTTAACAGGGGGGTTCCGGGAAGATGGTGGAGGAGAAGCTGGAATCGGAACAAGCTCTCGAATAGAAAGCAGTTTTAGAGTTCCAGTGAACAGTCCTAAGCCAGAGAATCACACCAAGTGTGCCATCACAGGACAGAGAGTTAGACAAGAGAGGGAAAGCCAAGGCAAGAAAACACATCTGAGCTCTTGCCAGCAGCTGCCGCCACCGTGGCGGCAGGGTCACGGCGGAGACCGCAGCTGGGGCCATACCTGAGCGATCACACAGAGTCCGGGAGGAAGGTGCCAGACGCAGTGGGCGAACGGATTCTATCCAACACCAGCAAGAACCGACTAGGAGCGGACATCTTCATCCTGCAGTTTGCAGACCAGAGACGACCCAGGATCCAAGACTCGGCGTGAGTAGAAGCCCGGCGTCCTCACTCCTTCTCAGGGAGCAGAGGAGGGAAGGCCAGCTCTCCCCCCCCAGCACCGGTGATCTCCATCTTGGATACCGACAAAGCTCGGAGGAGCTACCAGCTCCAACTCAGGCCTTGGAATAAAATGAGTCATTTAGCAGGTCACAAGAACTTAACGACGAAGTGACCTGCCAGACTCAGCTCCATCCAGGGAAAAGTCACCCAGCTCAGACGCCAGCCATTGGAGTGGCTCTCCTCACCGGGTAACCAGAGCCAGAGGCTGCACCTCCCTCTAGCAGCCTCAACAATCAATTGAAAAACAGAAACCCTGAGAATGGCTTCAGGCTGGGCTCTGTGAGTTTTTTCACAAAGTAGCCCTAGGGAAAAGCTACTGATTGTTGAAAGGCCTCAACTCTACCCAGAACCTAGCCTCACCACTTCATCCCCCTCTTTTGTAATTCTCAAAGCAGATCACCCTCCCATTAAACTAATCTGGGAGGGGGATCTCAAAATCTTGGGTAAAGCAGAGCATTTTTCTGCCTGTTCGAACAAACTGACGTAAGAAACCAATAAAGCCACAGGACCTCAAGCTGACCAGAGACTCCAACAAGAGGCTGGTTACAGACAAAAGGGAGATACAAAATTCTTCCCACCCCTCCCAAAAAAATCAAAAAAAAAAATCAAAGAACTTTTTTTTTTCCTTCTTCTTCTTTTCTTTTTTCTTTTTTTTCTTTCCTTTTGGTAACTTATATATATATAATTTTTTTTTTCCTTTTCTAAAAATTTTATTAATCTTTAATTTTTGCCTCTTTTGAAAAAATAATTGTTTTCCAGTAACACTTTTTTTCCTCTTATAATTTTTATTTTAGGAATACGTGAATGTGTGTTTTCCTTTCTTTTCTTGTCTTCTTTCTCTTTTTCTTTCTTTCTTAACTATCTTTTTATTTTTTGTCTAGCTCTACTGAACTTCTAATCTTGTTTTCTCCCTTTCTTATCCTTTCCACCTTTTCCTCTCCTTTGACTTTCTTTATGTGACTTAACTCTTGTCCTGCACATCCTCAGATAAACCCATAGTTAACTAGTAGACCCTATCCCCCATAGTGTTCACACTTAATCCACAAATTTATTACTCAATTCAAAACCTTTGAGACTTAAATTCCTTAATAGCAGTACTACCTCTTTATACCTATATAATATTTAAGCATTTTTTTTTAAGTTTTTCACTTCTCTTCTATGTCCCTTCCCTTCTCTTAATATACTCACATTCCTCTCTAAATAGATGGTCTTTTATACTCCATAATAATATTAACTTTTACTTTTCTATTTTTTTCTGGTCTCTTTACATTTCCGTTTCCCTTTCTTCTTTTTCTCTCTCTCTCTACTTGCATCCTACCCAACCTATTTCCTGCATTGGGATTAGGACATAGTTAACTCTCCCTGTGCCTCCCCACACCAATCTATTCCTATTTTTTACCCACATCTCTGCCTAACCCTAATAATTTCTGGTTTTCCAAATTTTTCTCTGTGGTTCCAAGCCCATTAACATATAGTTGTTTGATGTTGAATAGATGTATCTGTTGAACTAGATTGTATCTGTAGACTATTGACTGTACAAATGCAAACTTTGATTGATGGTTGCCTTAAGATAGTGTTCTAGCACAAAACTGGTGCTATTTTCATCTCAAATGGGCAGAGTAAGCCGGAAAAACACAAGAAAAATGGCAAATCCGGATATCTCAATTCCCAATCTTGATAATCAGGGGTCAGAACAGATAATGATTAATCCAGAGGAGAGTTCCCAAATAGCTCTACAAACACTGCTGGCAAACATGAAAAATGGGAAGTTTGACAACTTACAAAAGACGCTGTATAAGCGTGAAAGGGAGAGAGAGGAGGCATCCCAAAAGCTTATGCAGGAATATCATAAGCGTGAGGAAGCTCTTCAAAAACTGATACAGGATTTGCGTGAACAACTTGAGAATACTCAAAGAGAAAGGGAGGAATGGCATGAGCAGGCTGAGAACAATCAAAGAGAATTGCAGGAATCCCACGAATGGGAGGAGAGAGAACTACAGGAATCCCACGAACGGGAGGAAGCTAATCAAAGAGTAATACAGAAATTGAGAGACCAGGTAGAGAACACACAAAGATCACTAAAGGCATTCATGGAATACATTAACAAAGAGCTGAAGGAAGTCAGGGAGACTACAAAGGGAATGCTGAATGGAACCCAACAGAAGGAATGGGAGTCCAAAGAAACCATAAACAATCAACTATATAATTTGAGAACAAACACTGAACACCAAATTAAGCAAGTAAAGAAATTCATACAAGACCTAAAACAGAGCTTCAACAAAGAACTTGAAGCCATCAAAGCTGACCAATTAGAAGGAAAAGAGATAAAAAACAAAGTAGAGAGTCTTGACAGCAGGTTAGACCATGCAGAAGATCGAATCTCAGGGATTGAAGACAGCCTAGATATTATAGAGAAAGAACATACAACCATCCAAGACAAGTCCAAGAAATATGATAGATCCATCCAACACCTGGAAGACACCATCAGAAGGCCTAATCTAAGGATAATGGGTGTAGCAGAACACCTAGAAACAGAAGTTAATGGTCTAGGAAATTTGTTTAACAGGATCCTAGCAGAGAACTTCCCAAACATGCAAAAAAATAGGCCTATTCAGATACAAGAAACTTTTAGAACTCCAAATAGACCAGACCAGAATAGGACATCCCACCATCACATTATAATCCACACAGGATCAACTCAGAACAAGGAAAAGATCCTTAAAGCTGTCAAGGAGAAAAGGGTAATCACCTATAAAGGGAAACCAATTAGAATCACCTCAGATTTCTCAGCAGAGACATTCAAAGCAAGAAGAGCCTGGAATGATGTATGCCATGCCCTAAAAACAAACAACTATCATCCAAGAATACTGTACCCAGCTAAACTCTCCTTCATAACTGAAGGCCAAATAAAAACCTTACATAGCAAAGAAAAATTGAAACAATACATCTCCACCAAAACAGCCCTACAAAAGATTCTTAAAGATGTCCTACACATAGAAAACCAACAAGACCGCAATAAAGGCCAAGAAACTGCACCCAAATTAAGAATCTAAGAACCATAGGAAGAACCCAGTTTTCACAGCCCCCAAGAAGGTGGATAACATGGCAGGAACTCCCAAATACCTCTCAGTCCTATCTCTTAACGTTAACGGACTGAACTCTCCAATTAAGCGACATAGACTGTCTAGTTGGATTAAAAAGCAAGACCCTTCTATCTGCTGCCTGCAGGAGTCACACCTTGCCCGTAAAAACAAACACATTTTCAATGTTAAAGGCTGGAACAAAATCTACCAAGCAAACAGCCCCCATATACAAGCGGGAGTTGCAATCCTAATATCAGATAAAATAGACTTCAAATTAAAATTCGTGAGAAGAGATAAAGAAGGTCACTACGTACTAATTAAAGATCTCTACTTCAGGAGGATATTACAAACTAAGTATCTATTCGCCAAACAATGGAGCACACAAATTTATCAACGAAACACTACTTTCCCTCAAATCCCATATAGATCCAAAGACATTAATTGTTGGGGATTTTAACACACCACTCTCCCCACTAGATAGATCAACTCGGCAAAAACTGAACAGAGAAACCGCAGATCTAAACAGCTGCATAGATCAACTAGACTTAACAGACATCTACCGAACATTTCACCCAGCAGCATCAGATTACACGTTTTTCTCAGCAGCACATGGAACGTTTTCTAAAATAGACCACATTTTAGGCCATAAAAGAAACTTGTCTAAATTCAGAAACATTGAAGTTATACCTTGCATCCTCTCTGACCACAAGGGAATAAAATTAGAACTCAGCACCAAAAGCCACCAAAGAAAGTCCGGAATCACATTGAGGCTGAACAACACACTGCTGAATCATGAGTGGGTCATGGAAGAGATTAGAAAGGAAATTCAGATGTTCATGCTATTCAACAAAAATGAACACACAAATTACCAGCTCCTCTGGGACACAGCAAAGGCAGTACTCAGAGGCAAGTTTATAGCTCTGAGCTCCTACATTAACAAATTGGAGAGATCTGAAACTAACAATTTAATGACACATCTAAACCTCCTTCAAAAAGAGCAGCAAGATAAACCCCAATCCAATAGACGGAAAGAAATCATCAAAATTAAATCAGAATGAAATGAATTTGAATCCAAAAAAACTATAGAAAGAATCAACAAAACAAAGAGTTGGTTCTTTGAAAAACTTTACAAAATTGACAGACCCTTAGCAAATCTTATCAGAAAAAGAAGAGAACACACCCAAATTAATAAACTCAGAGATGAGAATGGAAACATCACCACAGAAACAACCAAGATTCAGAACATTATAAGGGAATACTTCTCAAAACTCTATGCTAATAAGTTTGAGAACTTGACAGAAATGGACCTTTTCCTAGCAAATATTGACATGCCAAAACTAAACCAAGATGAGTTAAACGATCTTAACAGGCCCATATCAAGCACTGCAATAGAAACAGCAATAAGAGACCTCCCAGCTAAGAAAAGTCAAGGACCAGATGGTTTTACAGAGGAATTTTACAAGGCCTTCAAAGCAGAGCTCACACCAATACTCCTCCAACTCTTCAATGAAATTGAAAGAGAAAGTTCACTACCGAGCACATTGTATGAAGCCATCATAACCCTCATGCCAAAACCAGGCAGGGACTCATCAAAGAAAGAGAACTATAGATCCATTTCTTTTATGAATATTGATGCAAAACTTCTCAACACAATTTTGGCCAATCGACTTCAACAATTCATCCAAAAAATCATACACCACGATCAAACAGGATTCATTTCAGGGAGCAAAGCTGGTTCAATATACGCAAATCAATTAATATTATTCATCACATCAAAAGGAGCAAGAATAAGAACCACATGGTTATCTCCAAAGACGCAGAAAAAGCATTTGACAAGATCCAACACCCCTTCATGATGAAGGTTTTGGAAAAATTAGGAATCCATGGAACATTCCTCAATACAATAAAGGCTGTATATGACAAACCTACAGCCAGCATTATTCCCAGTGGTGAAAAACTAAAGCCATTTCCTCTTAACTCAGGAAGAAGACAAGGATACCCACTCTCTCCACTTCTCTTCTATCTAGTATTAGAATGCCTAGCTACAGCAATAAGACAAGATGCAGACATAAAGGGGATCCAAATAGGGAAAGAAGAAATAAAATTTTCCCTCTTTGCAGATGACATGATCTTGTATATAAAGTACCCCATAGACTCCACTGCCAAATTACTCAAGCTGATTCAAAACTTTGGCAAAGTAGCAGGTTATAAAATTAACCCCCCAAAATCAATGGCTTTTCTGTATGCCAACAATGAGAAAAGTGTGGCTGAAATTAGGAAAGCAACTCCATTTGTAATAGCCCCACAAAAAATAAAATACCTAGGAATTAACCAAAGAAGTGAAGGACCTCTATGATGAAAACTTTAAAATCTTGAAAAAGGAAATCAACACAGAACTTAAAAAATGGCAAAGCCTCCCATGCTCCTGGATTGGAAAGATTAACATCGTTAAAATGGCAATACTTCCTTAGGCTATCTACAAATTCAACGCAATACCTATCAAAATTCCAACCTCATTCTTCAAGGAAATAGAAGAGGCAATCCAAAAATTCATATGGAACAATAAAAGACCCCGAATGCCAAAAACACTCCTCAATGGAAAGAACACTGCTGGAGGAATATCAATACCAAATTTCAAACTCTACTATAAAGCCATAGTAATCAAAACAGCTTGGTATTGGCACAAGAGCAGACCTCAGGACCAATGGAATAGAATTGAAAACCCAGAAATGAACCTACAGACCTATAGCCATCTAATCTTCCGTAAGGGAGCTAAAACAATAGAATGGAAGAAAGACAGCCTCTTCAGTATATGGTGCTGGCAAAATTGGTTAACTACATGTAGAAAACTAAAGCTAGATCCTTATATATCACCCTGCACCAGAATCAACTCCAAATGGAATAAAGACCTTGAACTCAAAGCAGACACTCTGAAAACATTACAGGATGGAATAGGAGAAACCCTAGGTCTCCTTGGCTCAGGCCGAAAATTTCTGAATAGAGACCCGGAAACACAACAAATCAAAGAAAGGTTGGACAAATGGGATTGCATAAAGTTGCAGAGATTCTGCAGGGCAAATGACATAGCTAGCAAGATCAATAGAAAGCCCACGGATTGGGAGAAGATCTTTACTAGCCAAACAATGGAAAAGGGTCTCATATCTAAAATATACTTGGAACTCAAAAAATTAAACCACCCAACAACAAATCCTCAAAGAAACAACTGCCCAATAAATAAGTGGGCGAAAGAATTAAAGAGAAACTTCTCTGAAGAAGAAAGAAGGATGGCCAATAGACACATGAAGAAATGTTCAACATCCCTAGCCATAAAAGAAATGGAAATCAAAAGAACATTGAGATATCACCTCACCCCAGTTAGATCGGCAAAAATCAAGAACTCTAACAACAACAGATGCTGGAGGGGATGTGGACAGAAAGGAACCTTACTTCATTGTTGGTGGGAATGTAAACTTGTTCAACCACTTTGGAAAGCAGTATGGAGGTTCCTCAAAAGACTTCACATAGAACTCCCCTATGACCCAGCAATCCCACTTTTGGGCATTTACCCAAATGTTTACTAACAAGACCACACTAAAGCTACCAGCACAACTATGTTTATTGCAGCATTATTTACCATTGCTAAGATCTTGAACCAACCCAGATGCCCCTCAGTAGATGAATGGATCAAGAAAATGTGGTATACATACACAATGGAATTCTATGCCTCCATCAGAAAGAATGACATTGCCCCATTTGTTAGGAAATGGAAAAACTTTGGAAAAATTATATTAAGTGAAGTAAGCCAGGCACAAAGAAACATAGGTCCCATGTTTTCCCTTATTTGCAATATCTAGTATATGTATGAGTCAAGTGGAAAAGGTCAGATAATGTGATGTCAGGAAAATGAACCCTTAGATATATATTTTAATGCTTTTTTCTTTCATGCACGTGTTTCTAACGCTTTTATAAGATTATCTCTTTGTTGCTTTGTATGTCCCTCCCCCACAGTATAACCCCTGCTTTCACTATATTTGATGTCAGTATAACTTGTGGAGGAGATGGGGAAAAACCAGTTGTTTAAGGATACAGGTGGGCCTGTTGCAACAATGAGAAGTACAAGTTGTCCTGTCCAAAACGAGCTTTACAACGTCGGTGCGGGGTGGGGGGAAGGGGGGGAAGGAGAAGGATTGGGATTGGGGGGGAGGGGGGAGGCTGGGAAGGGATGTGAAGGGTAAACCAAAGGAGGAGGCTGCAATGCTTGGTAAGAAATGTACGCATTATCCTGCCCATGTAATTGTAACCCCTCTGTACAGTATGTTCACAAATAAAATAAAATTAAATTAAAAAAAAAACAAATACATTTAACAAACCATCATTCACTCTCTGCTGGGTTCAGACTCATTATTTTTCTTTCCTATTTAAATGAAAGAAAAATTCAAGACATGCCTTTTTTGATTTGTCACTGAATTATTGAAATGTCTCTCCAAACAACAAAAAAATAAGAATGCCATTTATTGGAATGTAAATATGAGGCATGAAAAAAACAAGCATAAAAGTTCCTAGGGAAAACATTAAAAGGGGCAGCTGCTACAAAAGTTGGTTTTTAAAACCAGGACTGGTGTCTCACACCAATAATCCTAGTATTATATAAGCTAATGAAAGTTTTTTTTGTGTGCCAATCCAAGATCTTGAACTTGAGACCTGGGCTCTGAGTTTTTGGGCTCTGAGTTTTTTGCTCAAGTCTAGCAAGTTACTCCTTCAGTCATATCTTCATTTCTAGTATATTTGGTAGTGTAGTGGAGATAAGAATTTCCCAGATTTTTCTGCCTGTACTCGCTTCAAACTGTGATCCTTGATGTCAGCCTCCTGAGTGGGATAACAGGCATGAGCCACCAGGACCCAGGTAAAAGTTACTTTTGTGAGATACAAAAATTTAGTTATGTAAGATATAAAAAGCAACATAAACAAATGAAACATTAGAACAAAACTGAAACAGATTATATAGAAGACATAAAAAGACAAACACCAAAGACCTGAGTTAAAGCCTAAGGACCACCACAAAAGAAATAAAGAATTGTAGAACAAGAGAAGGAATAGCCAGTGACAGAGTTTTAATCAATCATTGGTGGCTTACACATGTTGTATTAACTACATAGGGGACTAAAGTCAGAAAAGACCATTTAAAGGCAATCCCAAGAAAGAAAACCCATTGGCCATTTTTCTGTGTGTGCCAGTCATGGGAGTTGAATTTGTTCTACTTTACTCAAGGCTGGAGTTCTATCAATCTCAGCTTATTGGTGGGATCACTACCAACTAACTGGAGATAAAGAGAATCATGGAATTTCCTTTGCAGGCTGGCTTCAAAACTGTGATCCTCACATTTCAGCTTCCTGAGGTATTCTGTGCTTTGCACGAGACTCTTACCTCCAATGAACCAAAAAAAATAAAGAAAAGAAAAAGAAACAGCTGGAGGTTGAGCTGTGGCTTCAATGGCAGAAATGAGACTGATTTCTGGGACAGCACCCACATCTTGAGATCAAGCTCCAGGACCAGTACAAACAAGAATAAAATAAATAAATGTAAAGAAAGGTGGAAGAAGAAAAGGGAGAGCCAATTTCAGAAGATAAAATCAAAACTGAGGTAGCTTACACTTGTTATTATAGTTACTCAAGGGTCATACATCTGAAACTCACAGTGTTCAAGGCCAGCCAAGACAGGTGAGTCCATGGACTCATCTTTAATTAGACAACTACAGTTTTTTAAAAAATCCACAAATTGTGCTGTGGCTCACGTATTAGAGTGCTAGTATTTTTTTGTTGTTTGTTTTGGGGAGATAAGTTGACTTTTTTTATTGTGAAAATACTGTACAGAGGGGTTATAATTACATGGGCAAGATAATGAGTCCATTTCTCATCAAGCATTGTAGCCTCCTCCTTTGTTTCACCAAAAATATACTGGGACGGGGCTTGGAAGTTGGCAAAGTGGTAGAGTGCTGCCTTGCATGCATGAGGCCCTGGGTTCAATTCCTCAGCAACAAATAAGCAGAAAAAGCCAGAAGTGGCACTGTGGAACAACTGCTAGGGCTCTAGCCTCAAGCTGAAGAGCTGAGGGACAGTGCCCAAGCCCAGAGTTCAGGCCCCACGACTGGCAAAAAAAAGTACTGGGATAATACCCATATGGAAATAAAAAATAGAAATTAAAAAATGTATTGGAAAATCCAATTAAAATTTCAAAATGAGCCATGAGATTTTGTTTCATGTGCGTAATCCTAGATACTAAGATAGATGAAATCTGAGGGTTATGGTGTCTCATCATCAAATCACTAGCAAAACAAACAAGAAAACAAAAGTGAAGCTGTGATTGGAGTTGTAAAGCACCAGCCTTGAGTAAGAAAGCTATAAAACAGTACCCTGAGTGCCTCAGAGATCCAGCCTCTGGATCACAAAAAAATGATAAGAAACATAGAACCTGGGGCTGGTCATTCATGCCTGTAATTCTAGAATCCAGGAGGCAGAAATATGGGGATCCAGTGTAAGGGCCAAACTTAGCAGGAAAGCCCAGAAGACAGTCCTTTGTGGAGATTCCTGGGGCTGGAACTGTACTACTCCCAGATTTTTGGCAGTTAATTGGAGGTAAGGATCTTAGACTTTCCTGCTCAGGGTGGCTTTTAACCATGATGGTCAGACTTCAGCCTCCTGAAACAGGCCAGGACTTGAATGAGTTCTAGCTCCAGGACCATTATACACAAAACAATGAAATGAATAAATGTAAAGAAGGGTAGAAGAAGAGAAGAACCAATAACCGAAGCTTCGATGTGCCAATCAGCCAATCATTGGTGACTCATAACTGTAATTCTAGTTACTCAAGAGGCTAAAATCTGAGGATAATATTTAAAGATGTTTTTCTCAAGGCTCTACTATTCTCAGCTTTTTAGTGGTTATAATTGGAGATATCATGGTCTTTCCTGCCTAGGCTGGTACAAACTTTGATCCTCAGCCTCATGAATCTGGACTAGCTCTACTCATTTCAAATTAACCTCCAAAACAGAAAATAAAAGATAAACCCTGGAATTGAGCTGTGGTCAAGTGACAGAACTGGGAAATAGTATCTGGTACAGAACCCAGACCCTGAGTTCAAGCCACAGGACAGACACAGAAGAGATAAAAGAAAAGGAGGATAGAAGTACAAAACCTCTATCAGTGATAGAGGTTGAAATGAATCAAACATTGGTTGCTCACACATGTTATACGAGGTACTCAGGAGGATGAAATCTAAGGATCACAATTCATGACCAGCCAAGGCAGGAGAGTCCATGAGACTCATGAGACTCATCTATCTAATTTGCCACCAAAAATAAGCTACAAAGCTGTACTTTGGCTCATGCAGTTGAATGGTAGTCTTAAACCGAAAAGCTTGGAGCAGCACCTAAGCCCTAAGTTGAAATCCTAGACACACATTTCAAAAAAACCAAAAAACCCCAAACTAAAAATGATGGGAAAACCGAAAGCCAGTTTCAAAATGAGCATGGGTTTTGGTTCATATGTGTATTCCTAGCTATTCAAGGTTCAAAGCTAGACTGGGCAAAAAAGTACATGAAACTCTTACACCCAACTACCCAGTATAGATATCATTGTAGTTGTAAAACACTGTATTTGTTGAAAAAGCTAAAAAAAAAAAAAAAAAACTTGTTTGCTGACCCAGAGATCAATTCCTGGTGCTAAAAAATGTGTAGGAGAAGAGAAGAAAGTCCAATTGTAAATTGAAACATAAGCTTGGTGCTTGTTGATCATGGCTGTAGTCCACTCAGGAGGCAGAAATTTGAGGATCAACTTTCAAGGCCAGGTCAAGAAGCAAAGTCCAGGAGACTTTGTGTGTATGTGTGTATATGTGTGTATGTTCGTGTGTGTGTATGTGTTTGTATCTGTGATGTGTGTGTTTGTGTACCATACTTTGCTAGTGCCCTAGCATTCCCAGATTTTGGGTGGTGAATTGGAGATAAGAGTGTCATCAATTTCCTGCCGAGGCTGGTTTCAAAGGAAACATTGTCCTCAGATTTCAGCCACCTGATTCAGCTGGAATTTGAGCTATGGCTTAAGTGGCAGAACCAGGCAAATATATTCTGGTGCTCCACCTAAACCCTGAGTTCAAGCCCCAGGACATTCACAGAAGAAATAAAGAAGAGTAGAAGTAACCAAGGAAGAGTGAGTGACAAAGGCTTAAATGAATCAAGCATTAGTGGCTCATACATGTTCTACTAGCTATTCAAGTGGTTTATGTCCAGCCCTGGCAGGAGAGTCCATGAAAATCTTGTCTGTAATTAATCACCCCCACAAAAACAGGGCCAAAAAGTTATAGTGTGTCTCATGTAATAGAGGATAGCCTTGAATAAAAACTTCTGGGACAAGGGCTGGGAAGGTGGCTCAGTGGTAGAGCGCTTACCTTGCATGCTCAAGGCCCTGGGTTCGATTCCTCAGCACCACATAAGCAAAAGGAAAAAAGCCGGAAGTGGCACTGTGGCTCAAGTGGTAGAGCACTACCCTTGAGCTGAAGAGCTGAGGGACAGTGCCCAGGCCCAGAGTTCAGGCCCCACGACCGGACCCAAAAAAAAAAAAAAAACTTCTGGGACAGAATATGAGCCCCAATTTGTAGACCCAGTAACAGCACACACATGCAAAAAAAAAAAAAAGTAAACAACAGTAGATAGTGACAGCACATATTAAAGTTTTAAAATGACACAAGGGTTGTTGGTCCTGTGTATAATCCTAACTGCACAAAAGGCTGACATCTGAGAATTGTGGTATCAAGTCATCCTGGGCATAAACATGCTTGAGGTGCTTATCCAAACTACCTAGCACAAAGCCCTGAGCTGAAGCTGAGGTTGTAAAGTAGCAGCCTTTATTTAAAAAGCTAAGAAGCAGTCCTCAGAACCAGATATCAAGCTGCAGGACCACTAAAAATTACAAATAAAAAACAATAAATAAAAAGGACAGTGGAAGAAGAGAGACTGAAATCTGAGGATCAGAGTTCAAAGCTAACACAAGCAAGAAAATCCATGAGACTGTGTTTGTGCATCTCTGTGCCATCCTGCGGCTTGTGTGTGCCATCCTTGAACTTCTGCTGGTTTGTTCAAGGATAGTGCCCTACCACTCCCAGCTATTCAGTGGTTAATTGGAGGTCATAGTCTCATGGACTTTCCTTCCCAGGCTAGCTTGATTTATGCTAGGCTTTGTCTCAGACTCTTATCTCCAATTAATTTTCAAAAAGAAAAGAAAAAAAAAACCTGGGAATTGAGTTATGGCTCAAGTGGCAGAATTGGGCAATCACTTTCTGGGACAGCAACCAGGAGCTGAGTTCAAGCCCCAGGACTATCACAGAATTATTAAAGAAAAGGAGGGTAGAAGTGCAGAAGGAAGATCCAATGACAGAGGTCTAAATAAATCAAGCATTGGTAGCTCACTGATTTTCTATCAGCTACTCAGGAGGATGAAAGCTTAGGATCACAGTTGAAGGCTAGCCCAGGTAGGAGAATCCCTGAGATTCTTATGACTCATTTGTCATAAAAAATATGCCACTAGCTGTGCTCTGGCACATGTGGTAGAGTGCTAGTCTTAAACAGAAAGCTCTGGGACAGCACACAGACCTTGGTGCTGATGCCCTAGCACAGACACTTACAAAGAAAGAAAAAAAGCACAAATTATAAAAGATGGGAGAACGAGAAAATTATAGTTTCAAAATGAGCCATGAGTTATTGGTGTATGTGTGTATTCCATGGTACTCAGAAAGATGAAATATGAGGATCACAGCTAAAAGCCAGCCTGGGCAGGAAAGTGATTGAAATTCTTTTCTCCAACTACCCAGTAAAAGCTGGAAATGAAGGTGTGATAGTAGTTGTAAAGTACTGAAATTTAGTGAAAAAAACTGGGAAACAGTTCCCCGGTCCATAATTCAGCCTAAAGTCGACCAAAAACAAAACTGAAAAAAGAGAAGAAATGACCATTTGGGACTTAAAAATAAGCCTGGGGCTGGTTGTTCTTGCTTATTATTATAGCTATTCGGGGAGCTGAAGTCTGAAGATACGTTTTAAAACCAGCCCAAACAGGAAAGTCTATGGGGCTTTTTTACTGTGTGTGCCAACCTGGGGCTTGAATTTGAGTAGTTAGTTGATGGAAATAGTCTCATGGACTTTCCTATGCAGGATAGCTTCAACTTCAATCCCCAGATTTCAGCCTCCTGTGTCTTGCTGGGCTTTACATGAGACTCTTCAATTAACCACCAAAAGGAAGAAAAATAAAACATGGTGATTGAGCTGTGGCTTCAATGGCAGAAATGAGAAAATAATTTCTGGGACAGCACCCAGATCTTGATATTAACTTCAGGACCAACATACACACAAACATTAAAATAAATAAATGTAGAGAAGTTGGGAGAAGAAAGGGCCAATTTCAGAGTTTAAAATGAGCCAAGCATAGGTGGCACACATCTGTGATGGTAGCCACTTGGGAGGCTCAAATCTGAAGATCACAGTTGAAAGCCAGCCCAGGTAGGAGAATTCATTGACTCAACTGTAAGTAGCTATTTAAAACAAAACAAAAACTAATAGCCACAAGTTATGCTGTGGTTCATGTCTTAGTGTGCTAGTCTTAAATAAAAACTTCTGGGACTGCAACTGGGCTGATTTTTAGACCCAGGACCAACATACACAAGAAAATAAAAATACAAATGAAAAGGTGTAAGAATGGCTGGGAATGTGGCTTAGTGACAGAGTGCTTGCCTACCATGTTTGAATCCCTGGGTTTGTATCCTCAGTACCTCATAAATAAAAAAGGCTGGCAGTGGCACAGTGGCTCAAGTAGTAGAGTTCTTACCTTGAGTAACAGAAGTTCAGGGACAGTGCCCAAGGCCTAAATTCAAGCCCCAGAATTAGGAAAAAGAAGAAAAACGGTGTGAGAAAATCCAATTAAAGTTTCAAAATGATCCATGCATGAATGTTTGGTCGATATGTGCAATCCTACTGACTCACAAGAATGAAATCTAAAGTTTGTTGTTCATAACCAGCCTGGACAGGGAAGTTCATAAGTCTCCAACTAACCAGCAGAAAACGCCAGAAATGAAGCTGTGATTGTAGTTGTAAAGCACCAGCCTTGAACTAATAACTTATTGAAACAGTGCCCTGGATCACAGATCCAGCCTCAGGATCTCAACAAGAAAATTAAATGCTTGGAAGTAGAGAACCTAGGACTGTTGGCTCATGTCTGTAATTCTAGAAATGCAGGAGACTGAAATATAAGATCCTGTGTAAAGGCAAACCCAATCAAAAAATTCCAGGAGACTGTTTTGTGTGTGGTGGCCACACTGGGGATAGGTTCTTGTTGATTAAAGGGAGATAAGAGTTTCTTGGACTTTCCTGCTCAGGCTGCTTTCAAACTATGATGGACAGATTTCAGCCTCCTGAATCAGGCCAGGCCTTGCATGAGCTCGAGCTCCAGCACCAACACACACAAAAGGAAAGAAATAAATGAAAAGAAGGGTAGAAGAAGAGAAGAAAAACTAAATAACAAAGCTTTTGATGAGACAATCATTGGTGGCTCATATCTATAATTCTATATACTCAGGCTGAAATTTGAGGATACTCTTTAAAGCTTAGCTCATGTACAGGTGTTCATAAGACGTGTGTGTGTGTGTGTGTGTGTGTGTGTGTGTGTGTGTGTGTGTGTGTGTGTGTGTGTGTGTGTGTGTGTGTTTGCCAATCCTGGTGCTTGAACTTGCACTATTTTGCTCAATGATTTACAACTCTGATTTTAGTGGTTATTTGGAGAAAAGAGAGTCATGAACTCTCCTCAATTTTCAGCCTCCTGAATCTGGCCTAGCTCTCCATGATTCTTTTCTCTCCAATTAACCTCCCCTGCAAAGCTAAATGTTATGGTTGGTCCCATGTGTGCTCTGAGACAACATCTGAGCTTCATTTTCTACTCCCAGGACAAGCAAAAATGGAAAAAGAAAAAGAAGGTGGAAACAAGCACATATTAAAGTTTTAAAATGACCCAAATGTTGATGGCCCTGTGTGTCATCCTTACTACACAAGAGGCTGACAACTGAGCATTGCAGGGTCAAGTCAACCTAGGAAGGAAGGTGCTTGAGATTCTCATCTGTAGCTACACGCTACAAAGTCTTGAGCTGTGGCTGAGGTGGTAAAGCACCAGCCTTGAGTTTAAAAGCTAACATATAGGCCTTAGAGTCAGAGGTCAAACCACAGAACCAATAAAATTTTCAAAGAAGAGAGGATGAAGAGAGGCTGAAATCTGAGAAGCATGGGTCAAAGCTAGCCCATGCCAGAAAGCCCATGAAGCCTTCTCTGTATGTGCATCTGTGTGCTATCTTGTGGCTTGAATTTATGTTGTTTTTTTCAAGGATAGAGCTCTACCATTCCCAGCTTTTCAGTGATTAATTGGAGCTAAGAGTCTCATTGGCTTTCTGCCCTGGTTGGCTTTGAACCATGATCCTTAGAATTCAGCCAACTGATTCATGCTAGGCTTTGCATAAAACTCATCTCCTATTAACTACCAAGAATTTAAAAAAAAAACCTGGAGTTGAGCTATAACCCAAGATGCAAACTGGGCAATCACTTTCTAGTACAGCACCCAGGCCTCAACTTCTAGCACGAAGACAAACAAGCATAGCCAAAAGTTATGCTTTGGCTCATGTGATAAGCCACTAGTCTTGAAGAAAATCTCTGGCATTGTATTAGGTCCTGATTTGTAGTCCCAGGACTAGAACATATACAAAAATAAAAAACAAGGAAAATTTAAAAATAAAAAGTGAAAAAACATATTAATATTTTTAAATGATCAATGGGTTTGTGCTTCATGTGTATAATCGGAGAACCTCAGGAAGCTGAAATCTGAGGATCATGGTTTGAAGCTAGACTACCCAGAAAAGTACATTTGAAACTTATGTCCAATAAACCAAAAAAAGCTAGAAGTGGAGCTGTGGTTGAAATTGTAGAACATCATCCTTGAGTCAAAATGCTAAGAAACAGAAGGGCACTGCTGGCTCTAGCTTGTAATCCTACTACTCAGGAGGCTGAGATATGAAGATCACGGTTCAAAGTCAGCCTGGCCAGGAAAGTTCATGAGACACTTATTTCCAATTAACTACCAGAAAACCTGAAGTGGCTTTGTGGGTGAACTGGCAGAGCATTTGCCTTAAGCTGAAGAGCACAAAGACAGCACCTAGGCTGAGAGTTCCACCCCTACCGCCCTTCAAAATAACTAAGAAACAGCAATGTGGCCCAAAGATCATGTCTACTGGACAAAATAAACAGTGTTTTGAAGTTGAAAGCAAGAAAGAGATCGTTAAAAATATTAAAATAAGCCGTGTACCACTGCTCACGCCTGTAATCCTGGCTACTCAGGAGGCTGATATTGAGGATCGCAGTTCCAAGCCACCCCGGGCAGGAAAGTCCATGAGACTCTTATCTCCAATAAACCACCAGAAAACTGGAAGTGGTTCTATGACTCAAGCAGTAGAGTGCTTGCCTAAGCCCAGATTTTAATCCCCATGAAACTACCACAAAAAAAATTAAAATAAGTCAGCAGTTGGTTGCTCATGCCTGTATATCCTAACTACCCAGGAGGCTGAAATCTAAGGGCAGCAGTTCAAAGCCAGCCCAAGCAAGAAAGTCCATGATACTTGTTTGTGTAATTACCAGTACTAAGGCTTGAACTTGCCCTGTTTTACTCAAGGCTAGAGTTCTACTACCCACTGCTTTTTGGTGATTAATTGGAGATAAGAATCTCAGATTTTGCTGCTCAGACTGGCTTCAAACAAAGATCCTCAGATTTTAGCCTCCTTAGTTGTGCTGGGCTTTGCATGAGACTTTTCAAAAGACTGAATGTGGAAGTTGAGCTGTGGTTCAATTAGCAGAACTGAGAAAAATCTCTGAGACAGTGGCCACTCCCTACATGCAGGAAAAAAAAAACGATAAAAGCTTTCTAAAATAAATAAAAGTAGTTGTAATATAGAAAAAATTAAAAACCATGTTTAATATGCTATAAAGGAAAACTATGTTTATTTTAATGCGGCAAACGAGAACATAGTACAAAGTTTCAAAATGACATACTGAGAGTAAGGGAAAAAGGAAAAATTTTAAAAATCATGTAAATATTAAATACAAACCGACATGACCAAAATATAATGTGATCAAAAACTTATCTCTCTTTTATCTCTCACTTGTAATTGCTTACAAATAGTTGTCCCTCCAGTTTCAGCAGATACCACAGTGATTTAGACATGACCTCTCTATGCAGCCTTGACTGTGTAAGGATCTTCCTGTCTTAGCCCCGGGTTAGAACTGCAAGCATTGCTCTCATTTTAATATACGAGGTTTCCTTTAAAATTAATATTCAAATAATGGATTTTCTCTAATGCATGACTAAACATCAGAGATCCACCAGAGATCCTCTGAGTAATACAATCAAAACAGCAGAAAAGGAAGGAGGATTTAGCAGTTTTTTGGATGTGCTGGGGGTTGAATGCAGGGCCTCATGCTTGCTAGGGACATTAATTATATCCACACTACTTTGTAACTATTACCTCTATTTGTGAACTATCTTTTCGGTACTGATGGAATCCACACAATCATAGAGTAATAATCACCCCAATGACCTGCTCCAGAAATTTTAATCTTCCAGTTTCTCTTATGAAATGTTTTAGTCAATATGTTTCACATAAATAGTAGATTATTTTTGGTGTCCATCCGTGACAGACATATATTAAATTGCAGCCCTTTTGTGGATGTCATAATCCATTCATGCATATCTCATATTTTATAAACCTGTTCATCTGATAGACACTCCAGGTTTTTTCTTTTCAGTTATTTTTGTAATGCAATGAGCAATAGAATTGCTGGGTAATGTGGTCATGCTATGTTTTGTTAGAATAATGTGACAAATTCTACCATAATTGTTATATCACTTTTCATCACCACAGAAATGTACAAATGGTCAATAAAATGTACAAGAGTATTTCAAATCTTCCACAGTTGTGCCCTAAAGGATCATTTTTCTTACTTTTTTACTTGTTTTTATTTAGGTCATGCAGGCCTGGAACTATGAAGCATTGACTAGAGCTGAAGTGAGAACTATACCAAATGCCACTGACCCAGCCTCCAAAAACATTTAATCTGGTAGTCATTTTTTTCTAGAGATGAATTTTTGTGATTATTTGCATTTTTACTCTTTTTTTTTATTTTATTTTATTTTATTTGAGAACATACTGTACAGAGGGGTTACAATTACATGGGCAGGATAATGCATACATTTCTTACCAAGCATTGCAGCCTCCTCCTTTGTTTACCCTTCACCTCCCTTCCCAGCCTCCCCCCTCCCCCCACCCAATCATACCCCCCCTCCACCCCCACCGACATTGTAAAGCTGGTTTTGACATGACATTTTGTACTTCTCATTGTTGCAACAGGTCCACCTGAATCCTTAAACGACTTGTTTGTCCCCGTCTCCTCCACATGTTATACTGACATCAAATATAGTGAAAGCGGGGGTTACACTGTGGGGGAGGGACATACAAAGCAACCAAGAAATAATCTTATAAATGCGTTAGAACACATGCATGAAAGAAACAAAAACATTAAAATACATATTTGAGGGTTCGTTTTCCTAACATTAAATTCTCTGACTTTTTCCGCTTGACTCATACCTATACTAGATATTGCAAATAAGGGAAACCATGGGATCTATGTTTCTTTGTGCCTGGCTTACTTCACTTAATATAATTTTTTTCCAAGCCTTTCCCTTTCCTAACAAATGGGGAAATGTCATTCTTTCTGATGGAGGCATCAAATCAAAGAAAGGTTGGACAAATGGGATTGTATAAGGTTGCAGAGCTTCTGCAGGGCAAATGACATAGCTAGCAAGATCAATAGAAAGCCCATGGACTGGAAGAAGATCTTTACTAGCCATACAACGGACAAGGGTCTCATATCTAAAATATACTTGGAACTCAAAAAATTAAACCACCCAACAACAAATCCTCAAAGAAAGAACTGCCCAATAAGTAAGTGGGCGAAAGACTTAAAGAGAAGCTTCTCTGAAGAAGAAAGACGGATGGCCAATAGACACATGAAGAAATGTTCAACATCCCTAGCCATAAAAGAAATGCAAATCAAAACAACATTGAGATATCACCTCACTCCAGTTAGAACGGCAAAAATCAAGAACTCTAACAACAACAGATGCTGGAGGGGATGTGGACAGAAGGGAACCTTACTTCATTGTTGGTGGGAATGTAAACTTGTTCAACCACTTTGGAAAGCAGTATGGAGGTTCCTCAAAAGACTCCACATAGAGCTCCCCAATGACCCAGCAATCCCACTTTTGGGCATTTACCCAAATGATCACAAACAAGGCCACACTAAAGCTACCAGCACAACTATGTTTATTGCAGCATTATTTACCATAGCTAAGATATGGAACCAACCCAGATGCCCCTCAGTAGATGAATGGATCAAGAAGATGTGGTATATATACACAATGGAATTCTATGCCTCCATCAGAAAGAATGCATTTTTACTCTTAAAATAATGTTTTGAATTTTAAAATGACATATAAATGTACACCTCTGTGAACCTTCTTTTTAATAAGAAGAAAAATTATATTTACAAAAAATATGAAAGGACAAAAAAGCTTCCCAGCAGGAAAATACATTACAATCACAGTCTGATTCTGACCCAAGCAAAATAATACAATAAGAGCTCATCTAAAGTAAAATGAATAACAAGGGCTGGGGGCAGGGGTCAAGGGGTAGAGCACTTGCTTGCCCAGCATGAGCCTCAGAATCAAAACTACAGTACTGCCAAGGGATAAAATAAAGTATTAAAACTTAAGGAAACGGAAGGGGGGACCAAGATGGTGACAGGGCAGCAAGGAAATGCCACAGCTCTCCCCACCCAAAAAGACAGTTCGAGTTCCAACGCTTAACCTCCCCAAGAGATGGAAAACAACAAAAAGATGAACACTCAGAGAAAAACAGGAGGTGGAAAATAACAAAAAAGAAAGAGAGGAAAAGAAGAATTACAGAACAGAGAAGAGCAAAGACCCCTCCTCCAACCATTACTGGCTGTGCGGCAGCACGCCAAGCAATGGACACCCAGCCCGGCGGGGGCTACCGGAGTCCCAGAGACACAGGGGGCTGCCTGCAGATCACCCATGCAGAAGCCACCTGAGGTACTGGTTTGCAGACCCGCTGATCGTCACAAACAGAGAAACCTACCAGCCCGGAGTCTCCATGAAGATCCCACCTTCACCCCTCAGTCTCCACCCTAGCAGAGAGGCTCCATCCCACCGAAGCCTCCCGGCACCGGCAGCACATGAAGCCATCACCAGTGGGCCCTGCATGGGCTGCCGGAGTCCCAGAGACACAGGAAGCTGTCTGCAGGTAACCCACGCAGAAGCCGTCTGAGGTACTGGTGTCAGACCCACTGATTGTGATGACCCAGCAGGGGCTGCCGGGGTCCCAGAGACACATTGGGCGGTCTGCAAATTACCCGAGCAGTATCCGCCTGAGGTACAGGTGTCAGACCCGCCGATTGCAATGATCCGCTGGGGGCTGCCGGGATCCCAGAGAAACAGGGGGATGCCTGCAGATCACCCACGCAGAAGTCGCCTGAGGTACCAGTGTCAGACACACCAATTGTGACGAGGACAAGGGAGGGCTCCCAGAGACACAGGGAGCTGTCTACAGATAACTTGCTCAGAAGCCACCTGAGGTACCGGTGTAAGACCTGCCAATAAACAGAAAAAAATCCCAAGCCCAGAACTCGGCCCCACGACGGGATCCCCAGAGCTACACGGGACTCCCACAGAACAGCAAAGCAAAAGACCTACAAGGAACTGGTGCTGATCCGGAGAGTGCAAACCCCAGCCCTCAGAACCTGTAAGGAGGACCAGCCCCCACCCCTTGCCTGCAGCGTGGGCACTGTGGAACCGACAGCGTCAACAGAGGCAGAGACAGAAGAGAATCACACAGAGCCACCACCGTTCAGCCCAGCCCACAACCACCCCAACTGAACTCAAATTGCAACAACAACTGATGACATACACCACACAGAAACAGGGTGAGTACCCCACAGGGGAGAGTGTATCCCTCAAGGGAGACCAGAGCTGGAGAGAATCCCCAGACCCAGACCCAGACTCCCTACACCTGGACCACAGGACCCACTAAAACTGGGAACTGTTCGAGAGCTCCACTAGCCCATGGAGCACACTCCACTGGCCAGGCTAGAGCAAGAGTGCCCCTGGAAGGGAACTTAAATGCCCAAGCCAGGAACAGTGCCCCTGGGTCAAGACAACCAACAGTAGAAGAAATTTGAACTGTGTACCCCAGGCTGCATAACCTAAGTGGTATACACAGCAGCACAGGCCCAACCGGTGTGCCCCAGGTGGGGGCTGGGACCAGGCCTGGGGATCCGGCATCTGAACAACACAACCAACTCCTCCCAACTGAAGTCAAAAGCTGAGCCTATGCCTCAGCAGAGGGGAGAAAAAAAGGGAACTGCACCCCCTGGGAAGCACGCCTGTGACAACAAAAGACCTGGAGGCTCAGGACAAGAGAACCCAAACCCCACCAAAACCCAACCTATATACTCTAGGCTGGGAATTGGGCAACACAGGCAGCCAGCACCTGATAGTAGGCAGGAGCTCAGGCTGGTAAGGTGGCTCAGCAGTAGAGTGATAGTCTTGGGTGCATGAGGTCCTGAATCTGATTCCTCAGCATCACATAAGCAGAAAGGGTCAGAAGTGGTGCTGTGGCTCAAATGGTAGGGTGCCAGCCTTGAGCTGAAGAGCTGAGGAACAGCACCTAAACCCAGAGTTCAAGCCCACAACTGGCCAAAAAAAAAAGGAGCCGATAGCAGACTCCAGCATCTGGGAGAGTGCATTCAGAGCATACAATCTTGCCAAGAGCACCCGTAGGAACAAGCAGGAGCAGTCTAGGCTGCTTAATCCTTCCAAAGGCGGGAATTGCCAGCAATATACAGCAGAGAGCCGAGAATCCTCTGTAGGTCAGACCAGCAGCTAGAGGTAGGCCCCAAATAGAACCCAGATCAGGCACAGACTCTCTCTACCAATACAGAATCAGCAACCAAGCAAAGACAGACACACCAAAACAAGATTGCAGATTAGTCTCCAATAATCCCTGAAGCCCCATGCAAAAATCACAGAGAAAAATTACAAGGTTTATCAACACTGAGGATAGCAAGCTATCCTCAATAGCCAGCAGCCAGGCAGGGGAGATCCCCAGTGGGAGCAAAGCAGGAATGGAAGACAAAAGCTACATCTAAGGGATGCTGTAGGCAATGACTCAAGCAATAAAGCAAGAAATAGACCAGAAATTGAAAGAGCACAAGGATGAACTATCAAAAGAGATAATGGATATCAAACAGGAGATGCAGCAAAAATAGAGGCTGCAAATAAATGCCAAATTAGAGGCAGTACATACCTCATAAAGAGGTGAGATCAGTACAGTGAAAACAAACATCAAATCCATAAATGAGTCCATTTCCTCCATGCAAACCACAATAAAAACCACAGTTAACAGAGTGAACGAAATGTAGAGTGTAAGATACAGAAGACAGAATACACCAACTGGACCAAAAAGTGACAGATATGGAAAAATCACTCAAATTTATCCAAAGGGAAATTTAAGAACAAGCAGATAATGCCAAGAAATTTAATCTTCGTATAATTGGAGTGGACGAAGGTGAGGAATTTCAGAGCAAGGGAATGCAACACTAATTTGACAAGATAATCGGTGAAATTTTTCCCCACCTCAAAAAAAACATCTTACCTACATAACAGAAGCACATAGAACACCCAACAAGCAAGATCCCAGGAGAAACACTTCTAGACACATTATAGTAAAAATGATAAATCAGAATAATAAGGAAACAATCTTGCATGCAGCAAAAATGAAGAAGGAGCTATCCTACAATGGGAAAAAAATTAGAATCACTGCAGATCTCTCCACACAAACACTGAAAGCAGGAAAGGCCTGGGAAAGCACCATACGAGCCCTGAGAGCCAATAACTGCCAACCCAGACTGATATACCTGGCAAAGCTAGCATTCACATTCAATGGAGAACTGAAAATTTTTAATAGCAAAGAAAAACTAAATGAATATATAAACATTAAGCCAGCATTACAAAGAATACTAAGAGGGGGGACACCACCTGAAGAAAGCAACCAGGAACGGGGACCTGCACCCAGACAGGCATTAATCAAAGTCTAACTGAGCAAGCACAGGAGGAAATGAAAGAAGAAAATCTTAGGAAAATGGAAAGACAAGGATAACAACGCATCTCTCTATACTTTTTCATAATATTAAATGGGCTTAATTCGCCAATCAGAAAAGAACTGCACACTGGATCAGAAAACATGACCTATACATCTGTTGCCTTCAGGAGACCCACCTCTCAGCCAAACATACAAACAAATTCAAGTAAAGGGTTGGAAAAGGATCTACCAATCAAATGCCCCCAGTAAGAAATCGGGTATAGCTATCCTGATATCTGACAAAATAAACTTTTCATTAAAATCAGTACAGAAAGACAAGGACGGACACTACATATTAACACAGGGAACAATACAAGAGGAGGATATTACCATCATCAACTTATATGCCCCAAATATTGGTGTACCCAGATATGTTAAACAAATACCCTCAAACTTACAGAATAAAATAGATCCCAATACGATAATACTAGGAGACTTTAACACACCACTCTCACCAAAGGACAGGTCTAACAACCAGAGGATTGGCAAAGAAGATACCGAATTAAGTGAGGCCATACTTCAAGCGGAATTAACTGACATCTACCAAGTATTTCACCCAAAAACAATAAAATAAACATTCTTCTCAGCAGCTCATGGAACTTTTTCCAAAATAGACCATATCATAGTTCATGCAAGGAACTTAAGCAAATACAAAGGGATCGACATAATCCCCTGTATCCTATCTGACCACAGTGGAATCAAGCTAGTTCTCAATAACAAAGCATACCGCAGAAATTTCTCTAATACATGGAAATTGAACAGCACACTTCTTAGCAATGCCTGGGTAACGGAAGAGATCAGAGAAGAAATAAAACATTTCCTACAACTCAATGAAAATGAAAACACATCGCAAAGAAACTTGTGGGACACAGCAAAAGCAGTCCTGAGGGGCAAATTTATTGCCCGCAGTGCCCACATCAAGAAAATGGAGACAGATCAAGTAAATAATCTCATGTTGCAATTAAAACAGCTAGAAAAACAAGAAAAAATGGAACCTAAAGTTACTAGATGGAGCCAGATAACCAAATTAAGAGCAGAGATTAACCAATTAGAAAAGCAGAAAATTATAGCCAAAATTAACCAAATAAAAAGCTGGTTCTTTGAAAAAATAAATTAAATTGATGGAACTTTGGCAAGATTAATTTAAAAAAGAAGAGAGAAAACCTATATTAACAGGATTAGGGATGCCCCGGGAAAAATTACAACTCGTACCCAAGATATCCAAACAATCCAAACACACTACTTTCAAAAGTTATACTCTCTAAAGGAAGAAAACCCGGCAGAAATGGATGCATTTTTAGAGAAATACAAGTTGCCCAAACTGAGCAAAGAAGAAGTTAACCAATTAAATAAGCCAATATCCTACAACTAGATACAGGAAACTATCAAAAGTCTTTCTACAAAAAAATGCCCAGGACCAGATGGATTCACAGCAGAATTCTATAAGACCTTTAAAGAACTAATACCCATATTCCTCAAGCTCTTCAGAGAAACAGAGAAGGAGGGAGCTCATTCTACAATGCCAATATCACACTCATCCCCAAACCAGGCAAAGACCCAACCAAAAAGGAGAATTACAGGCTAATTTCCTTGATGAACACAGATGCAAAGATCCTTAACAAGATTCTAGCTAACAGAATCCAGAAACACATAAAAATAATCATACACTATGACCAGGTAGGCTTCATCCCAGAGACACAGGGATGGTTTAACATATGTTAGTCAATAAATGTAATCCAACATATTAACAGAGCCAAGGTCAAGAATCACATGATTATCACCACAGATGCAGAAAAGGCCTTTGATAAAATTCAACGTTCATTCATGCTAAAAGCTCTGGAGAAAATAGGAATAGAAGGAACATTTCTAAAAACAATAAAAGCCATTTGTGACAGACCAATAGCCAATTATACGTAATGGGGAAAAGCTACAACCAATCCTCCTAAAATCAGGAACAAGGCAAGGTGCCCACTGTCTCCACTCCTCTTCAATATAGTCCTGGAAACCTTAGCTAGGGCAATAAGGCAAGAAAAAGACATTAAAGATCTGCATAGGGAAAGAAGTTAAACTATCCCTTTTTGCAGATGACATGATACTATACCTTCATGATCCCAAAAACTCCATCCCCAAACTCTTAGAAATCATAAATCACTTCGGCAAAATAGCAGGATACAAAATAAACCCACAAAAATCAGTTGCCTTCCTGTACACTGACAATGTACAAGAAGAGAGGGAAATAAAGGGAGCAATCCCATTCACAATAACCTCCCCCAAAATAAAATATTTAGGAATTAGCCTAACCAAAGATGTAAAAGAACTATTTAATTAAAACTATAAAAAGTTAAAGAAAGAAATTGCAGAAGACACTAGGAAATGGAAAGACCTCCCATGCCCTTGGATAGGCCGACTTAATATAGTGTAGATTGTAATACTGCCAAAATTAATATACAAATTCAATGCAATTCCTATTAAAATCCCAATGATGTACATCACTGAAATTCAGAAAACAGTCCAAAAATTCATATGGAACAACAAAAGACCTAGAATAGCCAAAACAATTCTAGGGAATAAAGACAACATGGGAGGGATATCCATGCTGAACTTCAAACTCTACTACAGAGCTATAATAACAAAGACAGAATGGTACCGGCACAAAAACAGATCCGAAGACCAAAGGAATAGAATAGAAGATCCAGAAATAAATCCACAGGCCTACAGCCAGCTGATATTCAACAAAGGATCCAAAGACATACAATGGAAGAAACACAGCCTCTTCAATCACTGGTGCTGGGAAAACTGGGCGGCCATATGGAGAAAACTAAAAGTGGACCCCCGCCTATACCATGGACCAACATCAACTCAAAATGGATCAAAGACCTTAACATTAAACCTGAATCTCTGAAACTACTGCAGGACAGAGTAGAAGAGACACTTGAACTAATAGTCACAGGAAGGAACTTCCTGAACAGAGTCCCAGGGTCACAACAAATTGGAGAGATACTCGACAAATTGGACAACCTTAAAATAAAAAGCTTCTGCACAGCTAAATCTAGAAAGACCAAGCTAGAAAGACAACCAACTAATTGGGAAAAAATATTTACCAGCAATACATCAGACAAGGGGTTATCATCCAGTATATACAGGGAACTCCCAAACCTAACAAACCAAATATTAAATGGGCAAGGGAACTAAAGAGGGACTTCTCAGATGAAGAAATAAAAATGGCAAAGAAACACATGAGGAAATGTTCATCATCCCTGGTGGTGAAGGAAATGCAAATAAAGACAACCCTGAAATACCAGCTTACCCCAGTCAGAATATCCCACATGCACAAATCAGCTTACAATAAATGCTGGAGGGGATGTGGAGAAAGAGGAACCCTATTACACTGCTGGTGGGAATGTACACTTATACAACCACTTTGGAAAGCAGTCTGGAGGGTCCTTAGAAAGCTAAAGATTGACCTCCTTTATGACCCAGTCATACCACTTCTAGGCATCTACCCTGAACAACAATAACCAATATACAAGGACACTTGCACCTCCATGTTTATTGCAGCACTGTTCACAATAGCTAAGATATGGAAACAACCCACATGCCCCACCACAGATAAGTGGATCCAAAAATTGTGTTATCTATACACAATGAAATATTATGCAGCCATTAGAATTGACAAAATAATGGCATTTGCAGGGAAATGGATGGAACTAGAAGGAATCATGTTGAGCGAGGTAAGCCAACAGCAGACAAACAGTACATGGTCTAACAATATTGATTGTTCCTTGCTTACATAGTCCTTCCTCCTCCTCCTCCTCCTGCTCTAGCTCCTTCTCCTCCTCCTCCTCTTCCTACTTCACTTCTATTCTTATTTTTTGGTTGGTTGTGGGGGTTTAGCTTTTTTTTCAAGGCACTGTTCTAATACTTGAACCATACTTCTTTTTCCGTTTTTTTTTATGGTTAATTGTAGATAAGAGATTCATGGACTTGTCTGCACACGCTGGCTTCAAACTGCATTCCACAGATCTCAGCCTCCTAAGTAGCTAGGATTACAGGCTTGAGCACTGTTTCCCACTATTACTGTAAATAGGTCTTTAAGAAAAGATTGCCCTACTAAAATCCCAACTTTTAGCTCAGTGCTTATAACTAAAGCACCAGGTTAGGAGAGCAGACTCAGGACACACTCCCTGGACTGACAGACCTAGATCTTCCTCTTAGAACACTCATGCCACAGAACATGGGGAAATGAAGGCATCCATGTCATTAAGGAGATACATGGATTGCACAAGCAGGTCAGGTGTACATACAACTGGCACTTAGTAGGCACTGTATAAGATTCAGCTGCAATTACTAGTAAAAATAAACAGTATCACATCCACTTGATCTTGTGATATATCTAGTTTGTCATATATTAATTTGTTAAAGTTTTATGTTCGTTTTGCCTGTCCTGGGGCTTGAACTCTGGATCTGGGTGCTGTCCCAGAGCTTTTGTGACAAGACTAGTGCTCTACAACTTGAGCCACAACTCCATTTTTGGCTTTTTGTGGTTAATCGGAGATAAGAATCTCATGGCCATTCGTGCCTGGGCTAGCTTTGAATCTTAAACCTCAGATCTCAGCCTCTTGAGTAACTAGGATTACAGGAATTCATCACAAGCACCTAGCCCTTTATATAATTTTAACACATTAAAGAATATTTGCCTTGAGCAAAGACACACAAACAAGAAATTCACTCATCGACAATAAATAATTACAGAATGAAAGGTGATTTCAAGGCACTGAAGCTGCTCTTCGTTGGCTTCACCAAGATGTAATTGAAAGGAGTAACTACTGAGAGTTGAACTCTCAATTGAATTAAATTCTAAGTCTATCTGAAGATTTTGGCGCCCAACGTTTAATGTAGGGCCTGGGCACTGTCCATAAGCTTTTCAGTTTAAGACTTGAGCCATGTCTCCACTTGGAGCCTTTTTGGTGGTTGGTTGGAAAAGAGAGTCTCATAGACTTTCTGCCATGGGCTGGCTTTGAACTACAATCCTTAGATGTCAGCCTCCTGAATAGCTACGACTATAGGCATAAGCCACTGGTATTTGGCAATTTTACGTTATATTTAATGAAACTCTTGAAACTCAAAACATTTTACATTTTGTGTAGTTTAGATTCACTGTGTATCCATTGGTGATAATAACCACTGGAATATATATAATGTTACATATATATTTTCTACATTATAGGGATGTGTGTATTTACTTATTATAATTACTACAGATCATTTTCACATCTTGAGTTATTTGATGTTTGCAAAATTGATCACATCAAGCAGTGTCTTAAATAACTCATGCTAATGCAGTCTGATTGTATTTCATGAATGTATTTAAGATTACAACCTCCTAGCAGAAAAATGATAAGTAAAATATGTGAGACCTCTTATTATAAGGTCTACAGTAAATTCAGAAACAAGTGACCAGATAATATCAGCAAGAGACAACTTATCTCCATTTCAGCAATCCTAAAGCTGTTCTTAGTCCTGAAGCAAATAGCATTGGTTTACTTACAGTTATTATGGTCCTTTGTGATTTGGAAATTAAGATGCAGTGCTCATAGGACAAGCCCTAAGAACTTGTATGCTAACCTTGCTGGAAGGAGAATAGGAATAAAGTGGGGAAGTGGTCTGAGTCCAGAAGTCCAATGGAAAGACAATAACTTCTTAAGTGGATGGTTTTATGGAGGTATAGTGGCAGCTTAAAGGTACCAGAGACAACATTGGCTTACCACTGTGCTTCACAAAGTATGGTCTCTTGTATAGGTATTAATGTTGTTGAATAAAGAATCTTCAGTCTGGGATGTAGCTCAGTGGCAAAGTGATTGTCTAGCAAGCACAATGTCCTGGGTTCAATTGCCACTACCAAAAAAGAACAGACCCCAAAAAAAAATCTTCTTTTTTGGCACTGGTAGTTCACACCTGTAATCCTACCTACTTAGGAGGCTGAGATCTGAGGATCAAGGTTTGAATCATGAGGCTATTATCTCCAATCAACCAGCAGAAAGCTAATAGTAGAGGTGTGGATCGAGTGGTAGAATGTAAAACTTGACAAAAAAGCCAAGGAAGAATGAGAGGACTTGAGTTCAAGCCTCAGTACCAGCACATGTTGACTCACACCTGTAATCCTAGCTACTCAGGAAGCTGACATCTGAGGATCCAGATTTGAAGCAGGCTGGTCAGAAAAGTCCCTGTGAGATTCTTATCTCCAATTAGACCCTAAAAACTGGAAGCGGAGTTGTGGCTCAAGTGGTAGAACACTAACCTTGAGCACAAAGAGGCCCAGGGACAGTGCTCAGGCTCTATGATCAAGCCCCAAAACAGAAGCAAAAACAAATCTTCAGAAAATTTAAGATAACCCTATCTCTATTAAGCCTGACTGAAAAGTATGTGATCGATGATGAATGACACTAATAACATTTAATAATAAGTCTTCTCATGAGGATTTATTCTGTGATGGCACTGTGCTGATCACTGTAAATAAATGATCTCATTCCAACTTCAAAGTAGCCCTTGGAGGTAGGGACTGTGATGTCTCCATTTTACAGATGAGAAAACCAGGCCCAGAAATATGTGTCCAAAATCACAGAGTTAATGGGTGCAGGATCAGGGCTCAAATCTTGATCTGGGTACAAAGTACATTTTCTCCTTAAGTTGTGGTAAAAATATTAGTTATTTTTCACAATGTGAGAATGTGTAGGTCAGTGACATTTAGCAATTCACAATTTTGTGCTACTATTGCATGATTTCTGGAGTATTTTTATTTCCCCTAAAGAAGACCTATTAAGGAGTAATTCTCCAAAATTATATTGCCCTAGCTCCTGGTAGCACTAATCTACTCTGTCCCTACAGATTTGCCTATTCTACAGATATTTTATATCAGTGGAATCATACAATAAATGGCCTTTTATCTCTGGCTTCTTTTAGTTAGTACAGTGTTTGCAAAGTTAGCTTATATCATTGCATGCAATCAAAACCTTTGTCCAACCAGGCTCACTCCTGTAATACTACTCAGAAGGCTGAGATCTGAAGAACACAGTTCAAAGCCAGCCCAGGCAGTAAAGTCTATGAGATTCTTATCTCTGATTAACCACCAGAAACCAGGAGTGCCAGTATGGTTCAAACTGGTAGAGCACTAATCTTGAGGGAAAAAAAGCTCAGGGCAGCACTCAGACAGAATAACATCTAAGGTTCATAACAGAAGCAGCTGGTGCCTCCTCAACCACACAATAACTGCCAAGTATAGGGCTGTTGAATAGCTAAGTGAATGGGTAACCTTCACAGAAGTGTGGCGGACACAGAACGTGCCCCAAGCTCCAAGGAGTTACAGGATGGCTGTGTCCAATGGGTCTGCAGCCCAGGTCACCTGCTCTCATTTGCAGTGGCTCTGCCCCTGGCCTGCCTCTCCCGAACAGGCCGGGGGTGGGGCAGGGAGGTCCTGTGATGTAACAGCCACCCAGCCTGCGCTTGGGCTCTCTAGCACGCAGACTGGGGAAGAGGCGTGTCTCTGTGTGCTGATTGGCTGTCTCGTGGCAGTTGGGCGGGCAGTGGTAGTGGCAGCACAGGGAGGGACTAGAATGGGCCTGGCAGGGAGGGTGGAGGCAGGCAGCATGGGTCCTCACCACAGGCTCCCCTGAGCCTTGCTTGCTTGGACTGACCACGGGGCCTGCAGTGGCCTCGGTGGGATAAGGGCACCCTGGGGTGCCCTATGGTCGCCACCTGCATCACAATGCAGGAGAGCTTCGGCTGGGTCGTTGCCAACCGCTTCCACCAGCTGCTGGAGGAAAAGTGGGACCCGTTCAAACTTCACTATGCTAAGCTCTGGCACCAGCAGCAGCTACAGCATTGCCTGCACGACCAGGTGGCGATGGCGGCTCCTGGCGGCCTGGGTGGCCAAATGTGGCCAAGCAAGGCAGCTGCAACCAGGCCGGAACCTCGGTCCCCAGGCTGGGCATGGGCGGCAGCTGCGGGGAGTCCTAGAAGGAGCTCAAAATCATCCCAGCGCCCGGTGTGCCATGCCCAGACAGCCCTGGCTGGGAGCAGGTAGGAGAGGAAGGGTGTGGGGCACAAGGCCTTCTGGCTGGCATCCTGTACCCTCCACGTGAGCCAGTGGCGCTGTGCACAGCAAGGGTGGGCACCCTAGAGGCATTGCAAGGGTCGAGAGCATTCATGGCTGTGAAGGTGGCGCCCCAGGTGGCTCCGGAGTCAGGCAAAGTTGGGGGGTCGCGGGGCCTGCCTGCGCAGAAAGAAGTCCAGAGAGGGCTGGTGCTGCCGCCACCACTGTCCCAGCCAGTGCATGGTGCGGAAGGGGATCGGCATAAAGGGAAGGGAGTGACCTGGAAAGGGGGGAAAAGTGTGGGGGGGACGGGGACATGGAGAATGCAGGGGGCTGGAGGCGGAGGACAGGGGCAGGGCTGCAGTTCTCCAGTTCTCCAGCTGGCGTTGGCCTGGCAGCACTTGCAGTCCTGAATCACCCCTGATTGTGCTAAGATGGCATTCCTAACTCTGTCACCTCCAAGCTTCTAGATGCCTCCTGCCTCATCAGACCACCACCTGGTGCAGGAAGGGGAAGAGCACCTCAGAAAGCACTTCCACCTGAACCGCCCTGGCCTAAGGTGCCTGCACCTGTCTCCCCCTTCTTCCCTGATTGCTGAGTGAGGTGTGCTGTTGTCATGAGGTTACATGTGCACTTGTCACTTTTGTGAGTGTTGAGGTTAGTTGTCACTGTTTTGAGTATTGAGGTGAGGTATGCAGTACTCATTGTTCAGACTGTTCTGAGTGTTGAGGTTAGGTCTGTGGTTATCACTGTTCTGATTACTGAGGTTAGATGTATAGTTGTCACTGCTCTGAGTGTTGAAGTTAGGTGTGTGATTGTCAATGTTAGGAGTATTAAGGTTAGGTGTGCGGTTGTCAGGGTTCTGAGTGTTGAGGTAAGGTGTCCAGTTGTCACTGTTGTGAGTAATGAAGTTTGATGTAGTCATTGTTGTTGTTAATATTGAGTTTAAGTGTGTAGTTGTCACTGTCCTGAGTACTGAGATTAGGTGTGCAGTTGTCACTGTTCAGACTGTTCTCAGTGTTGACGTTAGGTGTGTGGTTGTCACTGTTCTCAGTACTGAAGTTAGATGTGCAATAGTCACTTTTCTGAGTATTTGGGTTGGGTGTGTGATTGTCACTGTTATGAGTCTTGAGGCTAGTTGTATAGTTGTCATTGTTCTGAATATTGAGGTGAGGTGTGCAGTAGTCACTCTTAAGACTGTTCTGAGTGTTGAGGATAAGTATGTGGTTGTCACTGTTCTGAGTACTGAGGTTAGATGTGTAGTTGTCACTGTTCTGAGCATCGAGGTTAGGTGTGTCATTGTCACTGTTCTGAATACTGAGGTTAGATGTGAAGTTGTCACTGTTCTGAGTGTTGAAGTTAGGTGTGTGGTTGTCAGTGTTAGGAGTATTAATGTTAGGTGAGCTGTTGTCACTGCTCTGAGTGTTGAGGTTAGGTGTGTAGTTATCACTGTTCTGAGTATTGTGGTTAGGTGTGCAGTTGTCACTGTTCTGAGTACTGAGGTTATATGGAAGTTGTCACTATTCTGAGTACTAAGGTTAGGTATGTGGTTGTCACTGATTTGAATATTGATTTTAGGTGTGCATTTGTCACTGTTCTGAATGTTGTGGTTCCGTGTGTAGTTGTCATTGTTCTTAGTATTTTTTTTTTTGTCAGTCGTGGGGCTTGAACTCTGGGCCTGGGCGCTGTCCCTCAGCTCTTCAGCTCAAGGCGAGTGCTCTACCACTTGAGCTACAGCGCCACTTCCGGTTTTCTGGTGGTTTATTGGACATAGGAGTCTCACGGTCTCTCCTGCCCGGGCTGGCTTTGAACCACGATCCTCATATCTCAGCCTCCTGAGTAGCTAGGATTACAGGCGTGAGCCACCAGTGCCCGGCCATTGTTCTTAGTATTGAGGTTAGGTGTGTAGCTGTCACTGTTGTGAGTATTGAGATTAGGTGTGCAGTTGTCACTGTTCTGAGTGTTGAGATTAGGTGTGTAGTTGTCACTGTTCTGAGTATTGAGGTTAGGTGTGCAGTTGTCACAGTTCTTAGTAGTGAGGGTAGGTGTGAGTTTGCCACTATTCTGATTCTTCTGATATTGATGTTAGGTGTGCAGTTGTCCTTGTTCTGAGTATTGAGGTTAGGTGTGTGGTTGTCACTCTTGTGAGTGTTGAGGTTAGGTGTGTGGTTGTCACTCTTGTGAGTGTTGAGGTTAAGTATTTGTCATTGTTCTGAGTATTGACGTGAGGTGTGCAGTTGTCACTGTTCTCACTGTTCTGAGTGTTGAGGTTAGGTATGTGGTTGTGAATGTTCTGAGTACTGAGGTTAGGTGTGTAGTTGTCATTGTTCATAGTAGTGAGGTTAGGTGTGCACTTGTCCCTGTTTTGAGTGTTGAGGTTAGGTGTGTAGTTGTCACTCTTCTTTCTGTTCTGATTATTGAGGTTAGGTGTATAGTTGTTACTGTTCTGAGTATTGAGGTTAGGTTTGTAGTGTCACTGTTATGAGTAGTGATGTTAGATGTGTAGTTGTCATAATTAGCAGAGCTTATTTGGCCTGTTCCTGGCTTGGTCAATACTTGTGCACTGCTTCTGGGAAACAGAGTCTCATGCCTCTTCTTCTAGGTCTTCTGGAAGCTGAGATGGAATCTAGGTTCGAATCCAGCCTGGCAGTAAAGTCCAGGAGACTCCTACCTCCAATTAACCATGGTGGGGCTGCGGTTCAATAGTGGAGTGCCAACCCTGAGCCAGAAGTCTTGAGAGACAGAGCTCAGGCCTGAGCATGACATGCATGAACACAAACATGTGCATGTGTGCAGACACACACACAAAGTGTGAGTTCCAGCCCAGTTCAGAAAATTTTAAGAACTGGCACCTTGACTTGTGCAAATCACTACTCTACCTTTATCTGTGTAAAGTCGATTTGCTACATAAGAATCAGAAGTCAGTAAAATAAAGATGCTGAAAACCAAATGCTATTCCATATGTCAGTAAGTTTATGACCTTATTTGAACAAATGAGATAATGAACTTTTGACCTTACTTTTTCTCAAATTAGACAAATACAAAGTTAAACGAGGCAAGGCTTTTCCATTTATTTACTTATTTATGTATTTTTGGCTGTAATAGCTTGAACTGATGGCCTCATTATTTTTCAGACATAGATGTCTCCCTATGCTTCCTACATAGCTGACATTAGAAGTGTGTGGCATCATGACTTCATATCTAGCTTCTTTTTTTTTAAACAAATGAAAATGTTGTGTCCTTTAGAAGAGTGTGACACTGCAGCTAGTACTGCTAATAAGCTGACTTTTCACTGTTTTCGATTTAAAATTATGTTTTTGTCATTTTTTTCTTATAGTATTGAGGATCAAACATGGGGCCTCAAGCAAGCCAGGCCAGAGGACTTTACCAATGAACAGCAGTCCTACCCTGTTTTGGAAATTTTAAACATTCATGACATTGAATGAAGACCCTTTATTTTTCCTGCTGTCAGAAATGTGAATTTATATGCCCAAATTTAATTACATAAATGCACAATGCTGTTTCTTTTTTCAAAACTTAAGTGCTATAAAACTGGGATGCAGTCTACTTCCTGCTTGACATTGTAATCTAGCGCACTTACCAATTTATCTGCCCATTTAGCGTCTAGGCAATCTGGCTTTTGAGATCTATAGTTAAAAATCTTGAGTTAATATTATAGTTAGAATATCATTGCAGTTCTTTTTCAAGTGCATAATAGCAGCAAGCACCTCATTAATTTCCATTTATGTAGTTACTGTACTAAAATTATCTGTAATGGGTTTTAGAGATCTTCAAAAACTCCTGTTAGCCCTGTTATGAACGTCTGTGCTTTTCTATACTCAAATATTTTAAATTTAGTCTGGAGATTGAGTGAATGCTTAACATAGAGAAATGTCTAGCACTTTGGAATATGCTTTTTGACATACACCAGAAACATTAATCCTCCAGAGTGTGGAAATCAGAAGCTTGCCCGGTGGAAATGGAGGTTTTAATGTAACTAGCCTGTCCAAATATGTATAGAAACCTTCAAGAGGCCCTTTGCTCAGTATATTCTCGAACCATCAGAGGCTGTTTCAGCTTACTTTCCTCAGCTTTCAGAGCCTAGGAAACTCTTTGAGCCAAAATGCAACTATTTTATGGGAACTCGTGCTGGAAATTTTACTGTATTCTTTTTCTTCTCTAGGCTTGTGTTTAGATCAGTGATCAAAATGCTTATGTCAGTCTTTAATTGGAAAGGGCTGGTGAAATGCAAGGTTTGCATTACCTACTTCAAGCTGCTGTTCCAGCATGGAAAAACAAGGTGGATTCAATTGTAGTCTTGACCTCTTACTACTAATTTCTGGGGCAAAATGTCTGTTACTATTAGCTTTGGTCTTTGGAGATTTAGAGGGAGAATGTAATGTTTGTAATTGTCCTAATAAGTAACCAATTCTATTTAACACTTTTCAGTTTACATACAGAAATGATGGAAGTGACTTTACTATAAAGCATTTTTAATTGATATAATTAAAATAGGGTAGCAAAAAGAAGGTAGAATAAGCACTGAAGTAATTCTGTAGTTGAATGGATATACTATAATGGTAAAACACAAACGCTTATGGGTTACAAATAGAAAATCTAAAGCAAATTCTTTAATTTTTCAGTTTGTTAACTATATTTATTTATATGGTAGTTCTAGAGCTTGAACCCAAGGCCTCTGTCTCTTAGCTTTTTCTTTTTGCTCACAGCTACTGCTCTACTACTTGAAGCCACAGCTCCACTTCTGGTTTTCTTGGAGATAACATAACTTTTATAGCAAGATAGGCTTCGAACTGTGATCCTCAGATCCCAGCCTTATAAGTAGCTAGGACTACAGGAATGAGCCACCAGTGCCCAGCTTTACCTTGTTATTTTTTTTCCTTTGGTTGTGGGGCTTGAACTCAGGGCCTGGATTTTGTCCCTGAGATCTTTTGCTCAAGCCTAGCACTCTACCACTGTGAACCTCAGTGTTAATTTCAGTTTTTCTGATGGTCAGTTGGAGATAAGAGCCTCATGGATTTCCCATCTAGGCTAGCTTTGAACCATGACCCTCAGATCTCAACCTTCTGAGTAGCTCGGGTTAGAGGTGTGAGCCACCAGTGCCTGGCTCAACTTGTTAACATACTTAGTGACATTCTCCTCTGATTTCAAACACCCCTTCTAATTTTGTTGACCTGATTTGTTTCTGCAGTAGAAGTATAATCCTCTGTGAAAATACCATTAAGTGATATTAATTAGATTTAAATATTTATAGATATTATAGAATATTAAAGCCATATCAAAATGAACTTAAATCTTTTGCACAATAGTTGACACTCAAAAGCATTTTATATTAAAGGTAATTATGTAATTTTATGTTTGTGATGTACAAACAGGATTTTTATTTTAAGACCTGATAGTACTTATTTGTGTTAGGCTATAAAGTTTAGTTAGGAAATATTAATGAGACAAATGAAAAATGAATGTATTTTTTATATTTTTTTTGCCTGTCCTAGGGCTTGAACTCAGAATCTGGGCACTGTCCCTGAGCTGCTTTTGCTCAAGGCAAGGGTTCTACCACTTGAGCCACAGGACCACTTCTGGCTTTTTCTGTTTGTATAGTACAGGATATCATGCGTGCTAGGCAACCACGAAACCACATTCCTAGCTCTATGCCGGTATTTTTAATGTGGATACATGAGAGGAATTCAATGAGATGTACACCCATTATTTGAATAAATTTTAAGGTTTTCTATCTGCACTGTTAATGTGGAGTAATTACTCCTAAGGAAAATCAAAGAACTATAGTAAAAGTTATAAGTAATATTTGAGGAGACCTTTCAAATGTAAGGGGGAAAAAGACAATTTTGGAAGATGGTTAAGAAATGACAAAGTTCATAACTTATTTACTAAATTATTAGATGGCTAAAAATATAGGATTTGATTGAACATTCTAATGCATCAGAAGAGAAAAGACTAGAGAGGGCTAGCACATTGTCCTTGTTTTACCTGGATGGTGGATTCTTAAATGGATGAAAAAAGATGCCTTCTTGAGTGAGTTGGAAACTGAATTGAGGTCCATACTAGAGGCATATGGCAAATATATAAATCCCATCAAAGAGCAGGAAAATCTGTTTTAAAATACAATTTTAAGTACAATCTAATATGTATTTTAAAGTAAAATCTAATGAAATGGTATGTATCTACTTTTCTGGATGAGGTTTAGAACTATGGTTTCATAAAGCTGCTTTTGAAATGTGAAATGTAGTTAATTTATTAAAATGTGTTAATAGAGGTCACCTATAATTAACCAGGTCTGGTGCATGCCTGTGATCTTAACACTCAGGATTCTTGATATAGAAAGGTTGTGAGTTCCAGGCTAGTGTCAAGCACATGTAATGACCTTATTTCAAAACACAGCAACAACAGAAAGAAAGAAAGAAAAAGATACCTATAATTATATGGTTTATCTTTTTTGGGGGGGACTAATGGTTGGGTATGAACTCTAGGCCTGGGCACTGACCCTCAGCTCTTCAGCTCAAGGCTAGTGCTCTACCACTTGAAACCACAGCGCCACTTCTGGTTTTTTTCTGCTTATGTGGTGCTGAGGAATCAAACCCAGGGCCTCAAGCATGCAAGGCAAGCACTCTACCACTGAGCCACCTTCCCAGCCCATATGGTTTATCTTATACTCTCTAAAACTTAAGTGAAGTCACAATACTAATAAGGTTTTATTAAAAATAAATAAATTCCAGGAAATAGCATCAGTAAGTTTTCCCCCCTGAAATACCCAAGTTTTTCCAATGGTTTTCCAACTTGTTTTTAGAAAAATGAAATCTTAAGGAACCTACAGAATTTTACCAGTGCTGTCATGGATATTGTGTTTTATCCCTCTGCTTTGGTTTTCTGCTGGCAGGCTAGAAGTGGACTCCTAGAAGAGGGGAGCAACAAGGATGGAATGACAGTCTGGGAACAGATGTAATACTTGATAGAGAGCATGGAGATCCTACAGGGAATATTGACTGTCTGAGACCAGAGGCAGGCAGACTATACAGCCAAGAAGTTTTCAGAGTCCTGTAACACATGGAGGCTGAACAACATACTGCTGAATCATGAGCGAGTCATGGAAGACATTACAAAGGAAATTCAAATGTTCATGATATTCAACAAAAATGAACACACAAATTACCAGCTCCTCTGGGACTCAGCAAAGGCAGTACTCAGGGGCAAGTTTATAGCTCTGAGTTCCTATATCAACACATTGGAGAGATCTGAAACCAACAATTTAATGAGACATCTGAATCTCCTTGAAAAAAAGAGCAGCAAGATAAACCCCAATCGAATAGACAGAAAGAGATAATTAAAATTGAATCAGAATTAGAATCAAAAAAAACTATAGAAAGAATCAACAAAATTGGATGATTGGGTAGGGGGGCGGGGGGAGGCTGGGAAGGGCTGGGAAGGGGAAAAAAAGGAGGAGGCTACAATGCTTGATAACAAATGTACTCATTATTTTGCCCTTGTAATTGTAACCCCTCTGTACAGTATTTTCACAATAAAAAATAAACAAAAATTAAAAAAAAAAGAATCAACAAAACAAAGAGTTGGTTCTTCGAAAAACTTAACAAAATTGACAGACCCTTGGAAAATCTTATCAGAAAAAGAAGAGAACACACCAAAATAAATAAACTCAGAGATGAGAATGGAAACATCACCACAGAAACAACCAAGATTCAGGGCTTTATAAGGGAATACTTCTCAAAACTTTATGCTAATAAGTTTGAGAACTTGGCAGAAATGGGCCTTTACCTAGCAAAAATTGACATGCCAAAAGTAAACAAAGATGAGTTAAACCATCTTAACAGGCCTATATCAAGCATTGAAATAGAAACAGCAATAAGAGACCTCCCAGCTAAGAAAAGTCCAGGACCAGATGGTTTTACACGGAATGCTACAAGGACTTCAAAGCTGAGCTCACACCAGTATTCCTCCAACTCTTCAATGAAATTGAAAGAGAAAGTTCATTACTGAACACATTCTATGAAGTCATCATAACCCTCATCCCAAAACTAGGCAGGGATTCTCAAAGAAAGAGAGCTATAGACCCATTTCTTTGATGAGCATTGATACAAAACTTCTAAAAAAAAAATTGGCCAATCGACTTCAACAATTCATCCAAAAAATCATACACCACGAGCAAACAGGATTCAATTCAGGGATGCAAAGTTGGTTCAATATACGCAAATCAAATAATACAATTCATCACATCAACAGGAGCAAGGATAAAAACCACATGGTTATCTCAATAGATGCAGAAAAAGCATTTGACAAGATCCAACATCCCTTTATGATGAAGGTTCTGGAAAAATTAGGAATCCATGGAACATTCCTGAATACAATAAAAGCTGTATATGACAAACCTACAGCCAGCATCATACTTAATAGTGAAAAACTAAAGCCATTTCCTCTTATCTCTGGAACAAGACAAGGATGTCCACTCTCTCCACTTCTCTTCAATCTAGTTTTAGAATGCCTAGCTACAGCAATAAGACAAGATGCAGACATAAAGGGGATCCAAATATGGAAAGAAGAAATAAAACTCTCCCTCTTTGCAGATGACATGATCTTGTATTTAAAGAATCCCACAGACTCCACTCCCAAATTACTCAAGCTGATTCAAATCTTTGGCAAAGTAGCAGGGTATAAAATTAACCCTCAAAAATCAATGGCTTTTCTGTATGTCAACAATGATAAAAGTGTGGATGAAATTCAGAAAGCAACTCCATTCACAATAGCCACACAGAAATTAAAATATCTAGGAATTAACTTATCCAAAGAAGTGAAAGATGATGAAAACTTTAAAAACTTGAAAAAAGAAATCAAAACAGAACTTAGAAAATGGCAAAAACTCCCATGCTCCAGGATTGGAAAGACTAACATCGTGGAAATGGCAATACTTCCCAAGGCTATCTACAAATTCAATGCGATACCTATCAAAATTCCAAAATTCCAACCTCATTCTTCAAGGAAATAGAAGAGGCAATCCAAAAATCCATATGCAACAATAAAAGACCCCAAATAGCAAAAACGATCCTCAACAGAAAGAACACTGCTGGAGGAATATCAATACCAAATTTCAAACTCTACTACAAAGCCAGAGTAATCAAAACAGCTTGGTACTGGCACAAGAGCAGACCTCAGGACCAATGGAATAGAATTGAAAACCCAGAAATGAACCTACAGACCATAGCCATCTAATCTTCGATAAGGGAGCTAAAACAATAGAATGGAAGAAAGACAGCCTCTTCAGTAAATGGTGCTGGCAAAATTGGTTAACTACTTGTAGAAAACTAAAGCTAGATCCTTATATATCACCCTGCACCAGAATCAACTCCAAATGGATCAAAGACCTCGGAGTCAAAGCAGACACTCTGACAACATTACAGGATGGAATAGGATTAACCCTAGGTCTCCTTGGCTCAGGCCGAAATTTTCTGAATACAGACCCAGAAACACAACAAATCAAAGAAAGGTTGGACAATTGGGATATTGGGATGCATGAAGTTGCAGAGCTTCTGCATGGCAAAGGACATAGCTAGCAAGATCTATAGAAACCCTAATGATTGGGAGAAGATCTTCACTAGCCATACAACAGACAAGGGTCTCATATCTAAAATATACTTGGAACTCAAAAAATTAAATCCCCCAACAAGAAATCCTCAAAGAAACAACTGCCCAATAAATAAGTGGGCTAAAGACTTAAAGAGAAACTTCTCTGAAGAAAGAAGGATGGCCAATAGACACATGAAGAAATGTTCAACATCCCTAGCCATAAAAGAAATGCAAATCAAAACAACATTGAGATACCACCTCACACCAGTTAGAATGGCAAAAATCAAGAACTCTAATAACAACAGATGCTGGAGGGGATGTAGACAGAAGGAAACCTTACTTCATTGTTGGTGGGAGTGTAAACTTGCTCAATCACTATGGAAAGTAGTATGGAGGTTCCTCAAAAGATTCCACATAGAGCGCCCCTTTGACCCAGCAATCCCACTTTTGGGCATTTACCCAAATGTTTACAAACAAGACTACACTAAAGCTACCAGCACGACTATGTTTATTGCAGCATTATTTACTATAGCTAAGATATGGAACAAACCCAGTTGCCCCTCAGTAGATGAATGAATCAAGAAAATGTGGTACATATACACAATGGAATTCTATGCCTCCATCAAAAATAATGACATTGCCCATTTGTTAGGAAATGGAAAGACTTGGAAAAAATTATATTAAGTGAAGTAAGCCAGGCCCAAAGAAACATAGGTCCCATGGTTTCCCTTATTTGCAATATCTAGTATATGTCTAAGTCAAGCAGAAAAGATCAGATAAGGTGATGTTAGGGAAATGAACCCTAAGATATTTATTCAAATATTTTTCTTTCATGAGATTGTTTCTAACACATTTATAAGATTATTTCTTTGTTGCTTTGTATGTCCCTCCCCCACAGTATAACCCCTGCTTTCACTGTTTTTGATGTGGGTATAATTTGTGGAGGGGAAGGAGAAAAACACATCGTTTAAATAGGGATACAGGTTGACCCATTGCAACAATGAGATATACAAGTCATTATGTCGAAAACGAACTTTACAACTTTGGCGCGGGGTGTGGGGCAGGATGAGGAGGGATGGAAAGGGGAAACAAAAAGGATTCTACAATGCTTGATAAGAAGTGTACTCATTATCTTGCCCATGTAATTGGAACCCCTCTGTACAGTATTTTCACAATAAAAAATTAAATTAAATTAAAAAAAGAAGTTTTCAGAGGTAAAGTATGTATCACAGCCCTCAATTTGGAGGGTTGGGGAACCAGATGACTTTTCATAACACCCATAAGCCTTTGTGACCTTTCCATATTATGGGTCTTAGGAATATTTTGCTAGTGTACGCGACAAGTCATAATTATCTTAGATGACACCTGAAAGATCTACGTGTATTTCAGTGATTACCTTATATTAAGATTCAGGACCAGTTGTATAATTAAAACTAAATTGTGGAGCTTGGTGCTGTTGGCTCATGCCTATAAGCTTAGCTACTCTGGAGGCTGAGATCTGAGGATCACGGTTCAAAGACAGCGTGGGCAGGAAAGTCCTTGAGACTCTTATCTCCAATTAACCACCAGAAAACATTTAGTGATGCTATGGTTCAAATGGTAGAGTGCTAGCCTTGTGCTGAAGAGCTGAGGGACAGCACCCAGGCCCAGAGTTCAAGCCCCATGACCAACAAAAATAAATAAATAATAAATTAACTGTGGACTTGGAAGGTACTTTAGTGGTAGAGCATTGGTAGAGCACTTTAGAGTGTTCAAGGCCCTAGGATCAGTTTCTAGTACCACTGTAAAGGAAAAAAATAATTTTCTTGTAACTATGAGAAGCACTCAGTGTTTCACACCAGTTAACATAGCAGTTTTGCAAGACACCACTTGGAAAAAAATTATATTAAGTGAAGTAAGCCAGGCCCAAAGAAACATATGTCCTATGGTTTCCCTTATTTGCAAGAACTAGTATATGTCTGAGACAAGCAGAAAAGGTCAGTTAAGTCGATGTTAGGTGAAATGAATCGCAAGATAAGGATTCAGACATTTTTTCTTTCTTGTGATTGTTTCTAACATATTTATAAGATGATTTTTTGTTGCTTTCTATGTCCCTCGCCCACGGTATAACCCCTGCTTTCATTGTATTTGATGTTGGTATAATTTATGGAGGGAAAGGAAAAAAAACACAACGTTTAAATAGGGATACAGGTGGACCCATTGCAACAATGAGATGTACAAGACGTTATGTTGAAAAATGAACTTTACAACTTTGGCCGGAGGGGTGGGAGGTTTGGGAGATGGGAAGGGATGGGAAAGGGAAATAAAATAGGAGGCAACAATGCTTGACAAGAAATGTACTCATTACCTTGCCCATGTATTTGTAACCCCTCTGCACGGTATTTACACAATAAAAAATTTTAAAAAGCTGTGTGTGGTGGTAGATGCCTGTCAGCTATGTGGGAGGCATAAATATGGGGTCCAAGCTGGCCTAAACAAAAGCAAGTATACAAAAGTAACAAAATAGCTGGACGTTAATGGCTCATATCTGTAATACTAGCTACCCAGAAGGCTAAGATCTGAGGATCCCATTTTGAAGTCAGCCCAGGCAGTAAAATCCATAATATTTTTTCTCCAATTAGCCAGACTAGAGGTGTGGCCTAATAGAGAAGCAGCTGTAAACAAAAAAGGGTAAGTAAAAGCTCAAGCTCTTGAGTGTAAGCACCAATACTGACACCAGAAAAAAATAAAGTAAATAATCGAAAGGGACTGGAGGCATGGTTCAAGTAGAGTTCTTTGTAGCAAGGATACAGCCCTTAAATTAAGCGCCAGTACAGCAAAACAAAACAAAACCAAAACAGATGAGTGTATTGGATTCTTTAAAAATTTACTTGAGTTTTAGACTAAGGAGCTAATTTTAGAATAGGGATATAATTAGGTTTTGCTTTAGCATTATGAATTCAGACTCTTAAGCAGATTAAAACAGATTCTTAATCATGAGACATGTGAAGAAAAGTCTAATATGATGCATAGTACCAATCTCTGGAAAGTTGTCTGGTGTGAAGTATGGCATAGGGATGGTTCATTCTACCATGTCTCCTGAATCAGAGCAGAGACTTCTACAAAGGTAGCTACTATTTATCTCATGCCTCCTGTTAGCAAGATAGTTCTTTGTTTAGGGAGTCAAGGTTCTCAAAGTGTTTTGACTTCCTGACTACCAAATTCATTTAGGACCTTGTCCTAAACAATGTCTTAGCCAAAGAACATGGCTTTGTAAGACTGGAGTGAGAAACCTGTTTCTGCCAAGGGCCATTTGGATATTTATAACCTGTCATGTACCAAATGATTTTTTCAGGTCTTATATGGCCCATGAGTCAAATGTGCCTCACCCTTGCTAGAGTTGATTACAATTAAGCAAATAAAGCACATGTAGCAGAGATCAGCTCATCTGAAGGGGTGTGCATGTGGTCACCAACTAGAAGGGACACATAAAACAGCAATCCACCACCTGGTGGATCTGTCACAAGGTTGGAGAAAGTTCTGGAAAGCTAACTTTATTTTTTATTTTTTGATGATTATTTCAAATTTTCTCCATAATGGCCACTTATATATGAAAAGCCTCATGGATCAGAACTACATTTTTGAAAGGTTTATGTATTTTTTCTCTATTCAGACTTTTATTCTATGGAAAAAAAAACGAAATTTTTGTTCAAAGGCAGAAACCCATATTGCCATGAATTTTTACAAAGTACGGAACTTTAAAAAGTATAATTGGGGCTGGGGGTTTAGCCCAGCGGAAGGGCGCCTGCCCGGAGGGCGCAAGGCCCTGGGTTCCATCCTCAGCCCTGGGTGGGAAAAAAAAGTATAATTGAACATGTCAGCTTTTGAATACAATGCATCTTGATCACTGTCACACCTTTCATCATTTCCGTATCTTCCAACCCCTCCCCGCTACCTTTTCTTTTTTGTTTTAATAATAAGTATGGTAGCCTTGAAAAGGATATATTTTTGTGACATGAAAATCTGTGAAGTGAAATAATATATGTAATGGTAAGGGTCTAGGGATATGAGAGTATGGAGTGACCTTTACTTTTTTTCTTTTAAAATAATTTGATTTATAAAAATATTGCAAGGGGGGGGGATCAAGATGGCGACGGAGCAGTAGGGAAACGCCACAGCTCTCTCCAACCAAAAAGAGAGTTCGAGTTCCAACGCTTAATCTCCCCAAGAGACCGACAACAACAAAAAGACGAACACTCAGAGGAAAACCAGAAGTGGAAAATAACAAAAAAAGAAAGAGAGGAAAAGAAGAATTTCAGAAAAGAGAAGAGAGAAGAACCCTCCCCCAACCTTTACTGGCCGTGCAGCAGTGCACCAAGCCGGCCCGGCGGGGGCTGCCGGAGCCCCAGAGACACAGGGGGCTGCTTGCAGATCACCAGGTACCGGATTGCAGAACAGCGGATCACCAGGAACAGAGAAACCTACCAGCCGGGAGTCTCCAAGAGGATCCTACCCCCACCCCTCACTCACCATCGGAGCGGAGAGGCTCCATCCCACCAAAGCCGCCCGGCACCAGCAGCGCAACAAAGGAACCTATCGGCAGACCACCCGCCCAATAGCAATCGCAACGACACGGCGGGGGCCGCCCAACCCAGCCCACTACCACCCAAACTGAACTCGGATTGCAACAACAACTGACGACCTACACCACACAGAAACAACCAGCTCCAGGGTGAGTACCCCACAGGGGACAGTGTATCCCTCAAGGGAGACCAGAGCTGGAGGGAATCCCCAGACCCTGACCTAGACTCCCTACCCCAACACCCGGACCACAGGACCCACTAAAACTGGGAACTGTTCGAGAGCTCCACCAGCCCGTGGAGCACACTCTGCTGGCCAGGTCAGAGCAAGAGTGCCCCTGGAAGGGAGCTTAAATGCCCAAGCCAGGAACAGCACCCCTGGGTCAAGACTACCAACAGTAGAAGAAATTTGAACTGTGTCCTCCAGGCTGCATAACCTAGGTGGTATACACATCAGCACAGGCCTAACAAGCGCGCTCCAGGCTGGGGCCAGAACCAGGCCCGGGGATCCGGCACCTGAACAACACAACCAACTCCTCCCAACTGAAGTAAAAAGCTGAGCATACGCCTCAACAGAGGGGAGAAAACCAGGAAACAACACTACCCGGGAAGCACGCCTGTGACAACAAAAGACCTGGAGGCACAGGACAAGAGAAGCCCAAACCCCACCAAAACTCCACCCATATACCCTAGGCTGGGAATTGGGCAACACAGGCTGCCAGCACCTGATACTAAGCAGGAGCTCAGGCTGATAACGCGGCTTAGCAAGAGTGATAGTCTTGGATGTATGAGGCCCTGGATCTGATTCCTCAGCATCACAAAAGCAAAAAGGGTCAGAAGTGGTGCTGTGGCTCAAATGGTAGGGTGCCAGCTTTGAGCTGAAGAGCCGAGGGACAGCACACAAACCTAGAGTTCAAGCCCACAACCAGTCCAAAACAAGCAAACAAAAACACATCAGGAGCCCATAGCAGACTCCAGTATTTGGGAGAGTGCATCCAGAGCATCTGATCTTCCCAAGAGCACCCGTAGGAGCAAACACAAGCAGTCTAGGCTGCTCAACCCTTCCAAAGGCAGGAATTGCCAGCAATCTACAGCAGAGAGCTGAGAATCCTAAGTAAGTCAGAATAGCAGCTGGAAATAGGCTCCCAACAGAACCCAGATCAGGCACAGACTCTCTCTACCAATACAGAATCAGCAACCAAGCAAAGACAGACACACCAAAACAAAATTGCAGAGCAGTCTCCTGAACCCCCATGCAAAAATCACAGAGAAAAATCACAAGGTTTACCACCACCCAGGACAGCAAGCTCACCTCAAAAGCCAGCCGCCACGCAGGGGAGAGCCCCAGTGGGAGCAAAGCAGGAATGGAAGACAAAAGCTATATCCAAGGGGTGCTGGAGGCAATGACTCAAGAAATAAAGCGAGAAATTGATCAGAAATTGGAAGAGCACAAGGATGAACTATCAAAAGAGATACAGGATATCAAACAAGAGTTGGATGCAAAAATAGAAGCTGCACAAACCTCAGTAAGAAGTGAGATAAACGCCAAATTAGAGGTAATGCACCTCATTGAGAGGTGAGATCAGTACTCTGTGAACCAACATTGAATCCATAAAGGGATCCATTTCCTCCATGCAAACCACAATAGAAGCCACGGTCAACAGACTGAATGAAATGGAAGATAGAGTGTCAGATACAGAAGACAGAATACACCAACTGGACCAAAAAGTGACAGATATGGAAAAATCACTCAAATTAAACCAAAGGGAAATTCAAGAGCAAGCAGATAATGCTAAAAAATTTAACCTACGCATAATCAGAGTGGACGAAGGTGAGGAATTCCAGAGCAAGGGAATGCAACACCTATTTAACAAGACAATCAATGAAAATTTTCCCCACCTCAAAAACGACCATCTTAACTACATCACAAAAGCTTATCGAACACCCAACAAGCAAGATCCCAGGAGAAACACTTCTAGACACATTATAGTAAAAATAATGGATCTGAATAATAAGGAAACAATCCTGCATGCAGCAAAAATGAAGAAGGAGCTATACTTCAACGGGAAAATATTAGAATCACTGCAGATCTCTCTACACAAACAATGAATGCAAGAAAAGCCTGGGAAAGCACCATACGAGCCCTGAGAGGCAATAACTGCCAACCCAGACTGATATACCTGGCAAAGCTAGCATTCACATTCGATGGAGAACTAAAAACTTTTAATAGCAAAGAAAAACTAAATGAATACATAAACATTAAGCCAGCATTACAAAGAATTCTAAAAGGGGGGACACAACCTGAAGAAAGCAACCAGGAACTAGGACCTGCCCCAAACAGGCATTACTCAAAGTCTAATTGAGCAAGCACAGGAGGAAAGGAAAGAAGAAAAACTTGGGAAAACGGAATGGCAGGGACAACAATGCATCTCTCTATACTTTCTCTTAATATAAATGGGCTGAATTCGCCAATTAAAAGAAAACGAACTGAGGACTGGATCAGAAAACAAGACCCATCCATCTATTGCCTTCAGGAGACCCACCTCTCAGCCAAACATACAAACAAACTCAGAGTGAAGGGGTGGAAAAGGATCTACCAATCAAATGCCCCCAGTAAGAAAGCAGGTGTAGCTATCCTGATATCTGACAAAATAAACTTTTCATTAAAATCAGTACAGAAAGACAAGGACGCGCACTACATATTAATAAAGGGAACAATCCAAGAGGAGGATATAACGATCATCAACTTATATGCCCCAAATATTGGTGCACCCAGATATGTCAAACAAATGCTCTCAAACTTACAGAATAAAATAGATCCAAATATGATAATACTACGAGACTTTAACACGCCACTCTCACCAAAGGAAAGGTCTACCAACCAGAGGATTGGCAAAGAAGCTACCGAATTAAGTGAGGCTATACTTCAAGCAGAATTAACTGACATCTACCGAGTATTTCACCCTAAAACAACACAGTACACATTCTTCTCAGCAGCTCATGGAACTTTCTTCAAAATAGACCATATCATAGTTCATTCAAGGAACTTAAGCAAATACAAAGGGATTGACATAATTCCCTGTACCCTATCTGACCACAGTGGAATCAAGCTAGCTCTCAATAACAAAGCATACCGCAGAAATTTCTCTAATACATGGAAATTGAACAGCACACTCCTTAACAATGCCTGGGTAGCAGAAGAGATCAGAGAAGAAATAAAACATTTCCTACAACTCAATGAAAATGAAAACACCTCACAAAGAAACTTGTGGGACACAGCAAAAGCAGTCCTGAGGGGCAAATTTATTGCTCTCAGTGCCCACATCAAGAGAATGGAGACAGACCAAGTAAATAATCTCATGTTGCAACTAAAACAGCTAGAAAAACAAGAAAAAATTGGACCTAAAGCTACTAGACGAAGCCAGATAACCAAATTAAGAGCAGAGATTAACCAATTAGAAAATCAGAAAACCATAACCAAAATAAACCAAACAAAAAGCTGGTTCTTTGAAAAAATAAACAAAATTGATGGCCCGTTGGCAAGATTAATTAAAAAAAGAAGAGGGGAAACCCATATTAATAGGATTAGGGATGCCACCGGAAACATCACAACACATACCCAAGATATCCAAACAATTCTAACAGACTATTTTCAAAAGCTATACTCTCTAAAGGAAGAAAATCTGGCAGAAATGGATGCATTTTTAGAGAAATACAAGTTGCCCAAACTGAGCAAAGAAGAAGTTAACCAATTAAATAAGCCAATATCCTATAATGAGATGCAGGAAGCTATCAAAAGTCTTCCAACAAAAAAAAGCCCAGGACCAGATGGATTCACAGCAGAATTCTATAAGACCTTCAAACAAGAACTAATACCCATACTCCTCAAGCTCTTCAGAGAAACAGAGAAGGAGGGAGCTATCCCAAACTCATTCTACGAAGCCAATATCACACTCATCCCCAAACCAGGCAAAGACCCAACCAAAAAGGAGAATTACAGGCCAATTTCCTTGATGAACACAGATGCAAAGATCCTTAACAAGATTCTAGCTAACAGAATCCAGAAACACATAAAAAAATAATACACTATGATCAGGTAGGCTTCATCCCAGAGACACAGGGATGGTTTAACATATGTTAGTCAATAAATGTAATCCAACATATTAACAGAGCCAAGGTCAAGAATCACATGATTATCACCACAGATGGAGAAAAGGCCTTTGATAAAATTCAACATTCATTCATGCTAAAAGCTCTGGAGAAAATAGGAATAGAAGAAACATTTCTAAAAACAATAAAAGCCATTTATGACAGACCAATAGCCAATATTACACTTAATGGGGAAAAGCTACAACCAATCCTCCTAAAATCAGGAACAAGGCAAGGATGCCCATTGTCTCCACTCCTCTTCAACATAGTCCTAGAACTCTTAGCCAGGGTAGTAAGGCAAGAAAAAGACATTAAAGGGATCCGCATAGGGAAAGAAGAAGTTAAACTATCCCTTTTTGCAGACGACATGATACTATACCTCCACGATCCCAAAACTCCATCCCCAAACTTTTAGAAATCATAAGTCACTTCGGCAAAATAGCAGGATACAAAATAAACCCACAAAAATCAGTTGCCTTCCTACACTGACAACGTACAGGAAGAGAGGGAAATAAAGGGAGCAACCCCATTCACAATAACCTCCCAAAAAATAAAATATTTAGGAATTAACCTAACCAAAGATGTAAAAGAACTATTTAATGAGAACAATAAAAAGTTAAAGAAAGAAATTGCAGAATACACTAGGAAATGGAAAGACCTCCCATGCTCCTGGATAGGCTGACTTAATATAGTGAAGATGGTAATACTTCCAAAACTAATATACAAATTCAATGCAATTCCTATTAAAATCCCAATGACGTACTTCACTGAAATACAGAAAACAGTCCAAAAATTTATATGGAACAACAAAAGACCTAGAATAGCCAAAACAATTCTAGGGGATAAAGACAATATGGGAGGGCTATCCATGCCGAACTTCAAACTCTACTACAGAGCTATAATAACAAAGACAGCATGGTACTGGCACAAAAACAGACCCGAAGACCAATGGAACAGAATAGAAGATCCAGAAATAAATCCACAGGCCTACAGCCAGCTGATATTCGACAAAGGAGCCAAAGACATACAATGGAAGAAACACAGCCTCTTCAAACGCTGGTGCTGGGAAAACTGGGCAGCCACATGCAGAAAACTAAAAGTGGACCCGAGCCTATCACCATGCACCAACATCAACTCTAAATGGATTAAAGACCTTAACATTAAACCTGAATCTCTGAAACTACTGCAGGACAGAGTAGGAGAGACACTTGAACTAATAGGCACAGGAAGGAACTTCCTGAACAAAGTCCCAGGATCACAACAAGTTGGAGAGAGACTCGACAAATGGGACTACCTTAAAATAAAAAGCTTCTGCACAGCTAAATCTATAGCAACTAAGCTAGAAAGACAACCAATGAATTGGGAAAAAATATTAACCAGCAATATGTCAGACAAGGGGTTAACTTCCTGTATATACAGGGAACTCAAGAAACTAATCCCTCCCAAACCTAACAAACCAATTACTAAATGGGCAAGGGAACTAAAGAGGGACTTCTCAAATGAAGAAATAAAAATGGCAAAGAAACACATGAGGAAATGTTCATCATCCCTGGTGGTGAAGGAAATGCAAATAAAGACAACCCTGAGATACCACCTTACCCCAGTCAGAATGTCCCACATCCACAAATCAGCCAACGACAAATGCTGGAGGGGATGTGGAGAAAGAGGAACCCTATTACACTGCTGGTGGGAATGTACACTTATACAACCACTTTAGAAAGCAGTCTGGAGGGTCCTTAGAAAGCTAAAGATTGACCTCCTTTATGACCCAGTCATACCACTTCTAGGCATCTACCCTGAACAACAGGAACCAATATACAAGGCCATGTGCACCTCCATGTTTATTGCAGCACTGTTCGCAATAGCTAGGATATGGAAACAACCTAGATGCCCCACCACAGATGAATGGATCCGAAATTGTGGTATCTATACACAATGGAATATTATGCAGCCATTAGAAATGACAAAATAATGGCATTTGCAGGGAAATGGATGGAGCTAGAAGGAATCATGTTGAGCGAGGTAAGCCAAGAACGAGGAGACAAACGGTACATGGTCTCCCTGATAAGTGGATGCTAAATCCAAAATGTTATGTGATACGACAAAACTAACAGGACTTAAGAAACAAAGAACTCCCACTCATCTGGTTGAACCACTACTAAATATCCCCATGCTGCTGATCACAAATATGTTATATAACATGTGAACACTGTTATATATTACAGACTGTGATAGACAATTTGCTCCAGGAAAGTTAGAATGAACTTGTGACTTTGAAATTATGTAATCACTTAATCACAATCAAAAAAAAAAAAAAGAACCTCGGGGAAGGGAGGAAAGGAGGGGATGGTAGGGGGAAAACAATGGAGAGGGTAACAATGTTCAAGAGAAAGTGTACTCATTACCTCACTCATGTAACTGTAACCCCCTGTATAGTATCTTTACAATAAAAAAATATTGCAAGAATTATATAAAATATTCTTTTATACTCTTCATCTGGATTCCCTAAATATCAACTTGTTAATATATTTGCTTTATCATTCTCTCTTTTTCTACATACATACTTTTCTCTTTGTCATTTGAAAGTACGATGTGTATGTGTTCCTTCATCTCTAAATACTTTATTTATTCGTCAAAAACCAGGACACAATTGTTAACATTAATATAGCACTGTTACCTAATTTTTTAAATTATACAATTTGCATTCAAATTTCATGAAGTGCTCTACCTTCTTTAATCAGGAATAGAGTGTAGACTAGTTCTTTTTGTAGCACACACCATGGTTTGTGTTTGTCTGATTTTTTTTTCCTGGAGGAACACTGCCATTTACATTTGGTAGGAGCACCAGAAGTGGTGTCCTGTCAATGAGTCATGTGACAAATATGTAGGGAAATATCACTTTTTTTTTCTTGTCTTGGGCCTTGAAATTGTTCTGGGCACAGCTGTTCCTGAGCTTTTCTGCCCAAGGCTAGTGCTGTACTACATTGAGCAACAGCACCACCTCTGGTTTTCTGGTGGTTAATTGGAAATAAGTGTCTCATGGACTTTCCTGAGCAGGCTGATTTTGAACTGCAAGTCTCAGATCTCAGCCTCCTGAGTAGCTAGGATTACAGGTGTAAGCCACTGGCACCCAGCTCAGGATCCTTGATCTATTTGTTATTTTTCTGCCTTTTGTGTTTGAGTTTGTCAAATATTAAACTTCGTGAGTTCAAGATTATCTAATTTTTATCAGGTTTTAAAATACAGAAGACCTGGTATGGTGGTTTACACCTGTTGTCCTAGTAATTATGAGGCTGAAGCAAGATAATTTCAAGTTCATATCCTGGGTTAGATTAGGAAGACCACGTTTCAAAAAAAGTAAACCCAAAAGAACAACAAAAATTTTTAAAAAAAGGAAAGGGGAAAAGGTATATGGAATAGATACTGTTTTCAAGCATTACAGAACACAGGGTGTTTTTAGGCTTGGTTTCTATCATTAATGTATTTGAGAAGACTTTGGTGTTTTGTTGTTATCTGATCTAGATTTCTATAAATGTAGGATTGATTTTTCCTGATGTAACTTTCCATATATGTATTTGCTGTTCAAGTTTTGGGTAGAATTTTTTTTTAAGATTTCTGTTTTACAAAAGACCTAGAATAGCCAAAGCAATTACAGGTAAAAGAAACAACACAGGACAGATCACGATACCAGATTTCATGCTCTACTACAGAGCCATAATAACAAAGACAGCTTAGTACTGGCAAAGTAACAGACCCGAAGACCAATGGAACAGATTAGAAAATTAAAATCACATACCTACAGTCAGCTGATATCTGACAAAGGAGCCAAAGATATACTGTGGAAAACTATTGGTGCTAGGAAAACTGGGTGGACACATACAGAAAACTAAAAGTAGACCCTAACCTGTCTCCCTGCACTAACATCAACTCAAAATGGACTGTAGGACAGAGTAAGAGAGGCAATTGTACTTGCAGGCACAGGCAGGAACTTCCTGAACAGATTCTCAGGATCACAACAAATTGGAGAGATACTTGACAAATGGGACTACCTTAAAATAAAAAGTTTCTGCATAGATAAAGAAATAGCAACCAAACTAGAAAGACAGCCAACTAATTGGGAAAAAATTATTTACCAGCAATATATCAGAGAAAGTATTCATTATATACAGGGAACTTAAGAAACTATCCCCTCCCAAATCTAACCAATGATTAAATGGGAAAGCAGCTAAAGAGAGACTTCTCAGAAGAGATAAAAATGGCAAAGAAACAAATGAGGAAATGTTCACCACCTTACCCCAATTAGAATGGCCTACATCCTAAATTCAGCCAACAACAAATGCTGGCGGGGATATGGAGAAAGAAGAACCCTACTGCATTACTGGTGGGAATGTACACTAATACAACCACTTTGGAAAGCAGTCTGGAGGGTCCTTAGAAAGCTAAATATAGACCTCCCATATGACCCAGCCATACCACTCCTAAGCATCTACCCTGAGCAACAAGAACCAGGATACAAGGACACTTGCTCCTCCATGTTTATTGCAGCACTGTTCACAATAGCCAAGATATGGAAACAACTCAGATGCCCCACTACAGGTGAATGGATCAAAAAAATTGTAGTACCTATATAAAATGAAATATGCAGCCATTAGAAAGGACAAAATAATGGCATTCACAGGGAAATGGATAGAATTAGAACAAATAATTTCGAACAGGGTAAGCCAAGATCAAAGAGACAAATTGCAAATGGCTCCCTGATATATGGATGTTAAATCCAAAATGCAAGGATATAACAAAATAAACAGGACTCAAGAAACAAAGGACCTCTACTTAATTTGTCATATCATTTCTGAATGACTCCATGTTCTTGATCATATATATATTATATATATATGCCATATATATGTGCACATCTGAGGGAAGCTACAAGGAGGACACAGAATCAGAGGGTAACGGGAATATACACGATAGCGGGCCCATCAGCTACACCTGACATTGATGAAAATGAACTAAGCAACTCAAGGGCAACAATGGGAAGGAGGGAATGAGAGGGAAAGAGGGACTAGCTTACACTAAACAAAAGGAAAGAAAGGTACATATCACCCGATTTGGAAGAAATGGTTGTATTGTCAAAGCTTATAGAATTCACAAACTTTTTAGACCATGATAATGACAATTTTGCATTGTGGAGGTTAAAATGTGTATATGATTTTAACTAAATATTATTATTCCACAATAGTGTGAAATTTGTGAATTTTATTTAATCACTTAATCTCAATTAAAACTATTTAAAAAAATTATTACCCTTTGGACTATATTCTAACAATTCATAATGTGATATGATTTTTTTCTGTATTTCTATATCTAGTCCAATTTCCATAAGGGATTTTGATATGTTAAAAATAATTTCTTTTTTCTCAAAATTATATTAAATGCTAATAAAGAAAACTGGAAAAGAATAGAATTTAAAATCAGAAAAAAATATTTCTGTTTTAAAATTGGTTTGGATTTGTTAGAGGGTAGAAAAGCCAATGTAGAGAATTTATTTAGAATAGTGTTTTATATGAAAAACAAAATTAATCATCAGTACTTTGGCATTTCTTTTCAAGAAAAGAAAACTTGTAAATGGGATCTTTTTTTTTTTTCTATTGTGGAAAGCATGGCTTTTCTTAGCCATGAGAAAATGGTAGTATAATGTTACTGGTGCAAGTATTGAAGCTATTAATGCTCTGAATTTCTTGATTTCATGATCCCTTTTTGTTTTGGTCAGTCATGGGGCTTGAACTCAGGGTTTGGGTCCTCTCTGTGAGCTTCTTTGTTCAAGGCTAGTGCTCTACCATTTTGAGCCACAGCCTACTCCCAGTTTTCTGGTGGTTCATTGGAGATAGTGTCTCATAGACTTTCCTCTCTGGGCTGGCTTTGAACTGTGCTCCTCAGATCTCAGCCTCCTGTGTAGCTAGGATTACAGGTGTGAGCCACTGGTGCCTGGGCAGGATCTCTTTTAAATAAATAATTTGATTTTATGGCAAATGTTTTGAAAAGCTTTTACAAATAAAAAAAGTCAATAAACAAGGGTTAAAATGATTAAAAAGATGTAGTCCTTTAGAACTACATCTTAGGAAATTATACTCTAGTAGAAAAAAGTAGGTTCTCAGAAAGCAGGACTATGGGCAGAAGGGAAAGTGGGCAGGTGATTGAGGGTGTACCACACCATCCAGGAGACTGGATGTGGCCAAACACAGGAAGAGGCTTGGGTTCTCTTATCTTATTGCATTGTCACCTTTTCCTAGACCAGTGGACAGGTTTGATCGAGACAGGCCACTGAGAGGACGTGGAGGCCCAAGAGGGGTCATGTGAAGCAGAGGCAGAGGTGGTCCTGGGAACAGAGTTTTTGATGCATTTGACCAGAGAGGGAAACGAGATTTTGAAATATACAGTGGGAATGATAAAATGTAAGTCACTTTATAAATGCTATTTTCCACATAAGTTTCAGTAATATATGAATCTGTTCATTATGTATTAGTATTTAACCAACTTCATATCAGTATGGTATTACACTGTGAAAGGATGATCCTGGGACAACTTTTATGGTCCACTTTTTCTGATGTAGAAATTGACTAGAGCATCAATTGTAGGTTAAAGGAATACTCTTCATTTCTCTAGAGCTATTAGAATTGAAGACAGCATGTGTGGATATGGATCTGTTACCTGGGGATTAGGTAAAGGCTCTAGGTAAGGAGTGAATTTGTGTCCTCTGAAAGCCTATGAGGAAGTGGAAATCTATGTACTTTTATTTGCTTATATTGAGAATTGTGATAGTTGAATTATGCTTTATGATTATATATCCCTAAGCAGAGGCTGATTTGGAGCTTTGATTTACTGAGATAATTTTTTTTGGTATAAGTACCTAGGTGAAAACTTTTTGTTGTTGTTGTTGGTGGTGGTGGTGCTGGTGGTGGTCATGGGACTTTGAACTTCGGGCCTGGGTGCTATCCCTCAGCTCTTCAGTTGAAGGCTAGCTCTCTACCACTTGAGCCACAGCACCACTTCTAGTTTTTAGTGGTTTACTGGAGATAAGAGTCTCATGGACATTCCTGACCGGGCTCTCTTTGAACGACAATCCTCAGATCTCAGCCTCCTGAGAAGCTAGGATTACAGGCCTGAGCCACGAGTGCCCAGCTTCTAGGTAATAACTTTTTAAAACAAGTTTGTTCTGTTGCATTTAGATTTGAAACTGCTTTTAAAGATCTTTTTAATTTTATATTAGCTAAATGATTTGTGACAGATGTCTACATACTTGCTGATGCCCTAACAAGTATATGGCATAGCATATTTATGTATGTCTGAAGAAGCTTTCTAAATACCCACATATTATATACTTTTCTGAGACTTTTCAGAGTTTTTTTAGCTTCTTGGTATTGCATCTTACTTTATAGTCATTTGAAGATGTGGGTTGCAGCTGCAAGAGAAGTTTCTCTGTATTTTGCTCCTGTTAGACATTTCTCTATGACTTCATGATACTTTAGATCTTTGCCTAGATCTAGATTCTGCTAGAGTAGGTATGTGTTTGGTTTTACAGTAATGTTGGCCTTCATGGTGTCTGCTGAGCAAGTGAAAGGATATACTGTAGGGCAAGGCATGGTGTAGAGCAAAAAAATGTGTAAGACCACCTTTCAATAAATTAGAAAACTTGATGAATCTCTACTTCCATTTTTCTTCTTTTATAGAATCTAAGCTTTTTATGCAATCTTGTTTTTATTTGTTGTTAGTATTATTCTGGAGAAAGTTCCAGGGTGACCTAGAGTTCTCTGTGTCCTAGGCTGGCCTCTAACTTGTGAGCCTGCTACAGCCACCTCCCGAATGCTAGTGTTCCACTATGTTCCACTATGCCAGACAGAACTTTTTTCCTTGAGTATTTGTTCTAAAAGACAAATGTATAAAACAATAATGCCAAAAGTAAAATTAGGTTTACTACCATTCTCTTCTATGGGACCTGAACAGAAACTTTTTGAGTGGTTGCTCAATCTGGAATTCCATAGTTTCAATGATCTTTTGTTTTACTTCAATTATATGCCTGTATGTATGTATGTGTATATATATGTATATATATATATATATATATATATATATATACATATATATACACATAATATCTATACGTGTGTATGTAGAGGTGGCTGTGCCACTTGTGAGGATTCCAAGAGTGGTGTTAGAAAGACATGTCTTGTGGCATTCATTTTGGGTTTGTTTGTGACAGGAATTTAGGTGATGATAGTTTATAAATAAGTCTTAGAGTAAGATACTTTAGTGTGTGCAGGATCTGGGGCTTGAACTTAGGGCCTGGGTACTGACCCTGAGTTTTTGTGCCTAAGGCTAGCACTCTACTTGAGCCATGTATGTCTCACTTCTGGCTTTTTGGAGATAAGAGTCTCACTGATTTTCCTGCCCAGCCTGGCTTTGAACCACAATCCTCAGATCTCAGCCTCCTAAGTAGCTAAGATTACAGGTATAAGCCATCAACATCAGGTAAGACTCACTTTTTGTGGTTGTGGTTGTAGTTGTGGTTGTTGTTTAATTGTTTCTGTAGTTTTCAGAGCTGAGGTCTGAACTCAAATTCTTGCACTTGCCAGGCAAGTTTACTTTCATTGAGCTAAGTTCCCAGCCCCTCCTGTTTTTTATTAATCAGCTGATGTGCAGTAAGTGCTGTCATGTGAACTTTGGATCTGTGAGGAAGTGAAGTAGAAGTGATGTGCAGTGCATCCCTTGCTCATGCCGAACACACTGGCAGCAGTGACTATAATGAAGGACAGACTCACGTGACTGAGTAGTTCTGACAGTTTTGAGTTTCCTTGGTATGGAGTGTCATCAATATCATTTAAAAATAGTATTTTGATAAAAGCATAATAGACAATCACACATGAGTTTTCAATAATACTGCCTTAGAGTTTATACTGTTGAGAGCAGGTAATTGTATGTTATCAGGTAACAGTTGATGAAACTCCATCCACTGTTAGAGATTTGTGCTCAGTGTGAAGGCTGACTACATTTGAGGTGGGTCCTAAAAGCTTTGAAATGTTCAACAGCATTTTTGGAGCATAGTCACACACACAAATAGGCATGCTTTTCTCTAGGATAACAAGTCAAAGTATAGACAGAGTCTCTAGGGCTGTTTCTTGTAATGAACTTAGCATTGTCAGTTTGCTTTCAGCAGAACATTATTTGTCAAAACAAGTTGTTGCTCATCTTGAAATAAGCTTTGTAGATTTGATCACATGGTTCAATAAGCTGGGACTACAACATGAATTTTGAATTTATTCATAAAATAATTTGGGTCAACACAAAGGGTAGATCTGTGATTTTTCCCCTCTGTAAAATTAGTTCACTGCCCAAGTTTAACAAATGATGATTTTTATAGTCTCAGGTGTTTATATTTCCCTTTTTCTTTTTCCCCACATCTTTTTAGTCATTAATTGCCAAACAGTACAAACTGTAAGCCTATAGGGTTTTATTGTGTGTGTGTGCCGGTCCTGGAGCTTGGGCTCTGGGCATGGGCTCTGTGCCCTGAGCTTTTGTACTTAAGGTTCGTGCTATTCTGTTTGAAGCAAGCCACAGCTCCACTTGCAGCTTTTTTTGGTAGTTTGAGATGAGGCTCATGGACTTTCCTTTTTAGGCTGGCTTTGAACCACAGCACACAATCTCAGCCTCCTTAGTAGTTAGGGTTGTAGTCACAAGCCATTGACGACTCATTTTGTGTTTTAATCTTGGTTTGTTTCATGGCAAGAGAACAAAAAATATATTGAAATAACTTAGCATTGCCATTCTGCTAGATTTGGGACTACTGGGTGCTTAAAATTGAAGTGACCCACCGGGGTTTGGATGATGGGTAGATGTGAGCATTTATAAAGGGGCCTCAACTAGGTGTGTGTCCTTCTATACATTGAATACATTTGATTTAGGATCTTGTTTAAAGCCAGGCACCAATGGCACATGCCTGTAACCCTAGCTACTCAAGAGGCTGAGAGCTGAGGATCATGGTTGAAAGCCAGCCCTGTTAAGAAAGTTTGTGAGATCCTTATCTCTAACCACCAAAACGCTGGAAGTGGAGCTGTATCTAAAGTGGTAGAATCCTAGCCTTGGGCAAAATACCTCAGGGGAAGTAGCTAGGCCCTGAGTTCAGGCCCAGGACCCACAAACAAAAAAGAAAAGAAAAACATCTTGTTCATTAAGTAAAAGTTTTTAAGAGCACAGATCTGTAGCCAAATTATATTTGACAAAGGAGCCAAAAGACACACACTGGAGAAAAAACTCTCCAACAAATGGTGTTAGGAAAATGGGTCATCCTCTTAGGATACTGAAAATGGGCCTTTTGTCACCTTCTAAGAACAAAATCAAAAAACTCCAAGAGGAACAGAGAGCTCAAAATGAGAACTGAAGTTTTAAATCTACTACAGAAAAATATAAGAAAACTTCTGAAACTTAAAGATACAAGCAATTATTTTTTGAATACGACTCCAGAGAATGGGAACAAACATGGGCAAATGGGATAGTATCCAATTAAGAGTTTTTTTTTCACAGCAAAAGAAGTGACCAGAATCAAGAGACAACCCAAAAAATATTTGCCAGCTATTCAACAAATAAAGGATTGATATCCATACTATACAGAAGACCGAAATTAGACATCAAAAAAACCACAAATAATGCAATTACATAGTTTTTAGAAGAAGAAAGAAATGGCTAATAAAGTCATCAGGAAATGTTCAACAGCCTTAGCTATAATAAAGAACATGCAAATTAAAACTGCAATAAGATTCCATCTACTTCAGTTAGAATGACAGCCACCAAGAAAATGCTGGCAAGATGAATTAGAAAAGGAATCTTCATAGTCTTTTGGTGGGAATGTAAACTAGTGCAATCATTATGGATATCAGTCTAAAAATAAACCCTTCCAAAGACTCCACTATACCAGTATGAGGCGTATGTCAATAGAATAAATCAATAAAATCAATATACCAGAAAGACACCAGAATAATTTATGTTTATTACAGCACTGTGCACAATAGCCAAATGATGGAATCAGCACCTAGAATCTTCTTTTTTTTTATTTTTTTGGTCGGTCATGGGCCTTGAACTCTGGGCTTGAGCACTATCCCTCAGTTCTTCAGCTCAAGGTGAGCGCTCTACTGCTTGAGCCACAGCGCCACTTCTGGTTTTCTAGTGGTTTATTGGAGATCAGAGTCTCACGGACTTTGCTGCCTGGGCTGGCTTTGAACCGTGATCCTCAGATTTCAGCTTCCTCATCCTCAGTAGCTAGAATTACAGGCGTGAGCCACTAGCGCCCGGGATTGGAATCTTCTGGAATGGATAAAGAAGAAGTAGTATTGATGTACCATGGAATGTTACACAGCCATGAAGGAAAATGAAATCATGTCGCTTTCAGAAAAATAGATATAATTAGAGGGCATCATAATGAGCTAAGCTAAAAAAAACAAAAAAAAAACACACAAGATATGTGTTTTTTCTCCTATATAGAAGCTAGGCCTAAAAAAAATATATGTATTCGTAGTCATGATTCTACTTTTATGTTTATGGGCAGACATACAATTTGAGTCTACAAGACTATTTAAGAGCAGAAGTGGAAGGGGAAAAGAGAGTGAATAATTTTGAGATACATTATAACTATATATGAAAATAACATGAAAGCTGTTGATCAATAGCAAGTTGGGGGAGAGAGATGCTAGGGTGGAATATTAGTAAGAGGGTTGACTAATTAAGGGGAAAGAGAATGAATATGGTTAAACTAGATTTTTGTCAAAATAAAACTGAAACCTGTTGAAATTGTTTTAAAAAGAGGGAGAAGGATCACATTGTGTGGAAATGTCACAACAAAATCTCCCCTTGTACAACTATCTTATGATAATTTTTTAAATGTCAGGGACTTGTTGCTCACATCTATAGTCCTAGCTATTTAGGAGGTTGAGATCTGAGAACTAAAGTTTGAAACCAACTCACGCAGATGAACCTGAGATAGATATTCTAATCTCTAGTTAAACAGTTAAAAAAAAAGCTGGAAGTGAAGGTATACCTAGTGGTAGAGTGCCAGCCTTGAGAGAAAAAGCTGACAGAGACAAGAGAGACAGAGAGAGAGAGAGAGAGAGAGCCCAAGCTCAAGACTCAGAAACCTGTACAACAAAAGAAAAAGCAAAACCAAAGTGGAAGTTAATCAAAGTTTATGGCAAAAATAAACTGTGAGATAAAAAAATAGTTATTAATTTTTCTTTGTTGATCATGGGGCCTGAACCCTTGGCCTAGGTGCTGTCCCTCAGCTCTTCAGCTCAATGCTAGTGCTCTACCACTTGAGCCACAACACTACTTCCAACTTTTTCTACTTATGTGGTGCTGAGGAATCGAACCCAGAGCCTCATGCATGCAAGGCAAGCACTCTACCACTGAGCCACCTTCCCAGTCCCTGTTATTAATTATTAAAGAGATGTACAGAGGGGTCACCATTTCATAAGCAGGTAATGAATATATTTCTTTAGTGGCAATTTCACCCCTTCCTTTGCTCTCTTCATTTCCCTCTCCCATCTCTACCTACAAATTGTATAGTTGTATAGTTCATTTTCCTGATAGTGTCTACTGAGTACCACTGCTGCATTTGTTTACCCTTGATTTTTCCATTTCTTTGCCTCCTCTTACCCCCCAAAGACAGATAAAGGAACAAACAGACAAAAAACAAGAAACAAAGACCAAAAAGCAAAAAACAACAGCATCTTCATCAACAATTGGAAAAAATATTAAAAACTTGTTGCCATTTCCTGGCATTCATGTTGATAAATATTATTTTATAGGTTCACCGGCACAGAGGCATTCATTGCACTTTTGGGTCCCTTCCTTAAGAGTACCTCCTTTAATTGTAAGGGTCTTTTAAAACTGATTGCAGTTTCTACATGCTTAGAACACAAAATATTTAAGTTGAGATGTACTTTATTAATTCAGCTTAATTTATATTCACTTTAAATCCTTCAAAAGCCATCATTGAAACTTTTTTTTCTGCACTAGGATGAAAAATATGCTGGATTCCGTATGTGACTGTAATATTTTCCCAGCAGTATTGGGAACTGAACTTGGCTTGTTAGACCAAGCCTGTGTCACTTGAGCCACACATCCAATTCTACAATTGGATTTTAACAGTTTACTAAAAGTAATATTTCTTTTTCTGGGGCTTCATAAAATGTATTTTTCAAATAATATTAATGTCAATACAGAAAGGAAAAGAATGAGGTCATGTGAATTAAAATTAAAATTTTCATTATGCTGTCATTTCCAGTAGGTAGATGGTATATTAAAATGAAATAGGATATAAATTAATTCAAAGTCTTGTTTTGCTGGATTAGTTATTACCAGCTTATTTATAATCATATGTGATCCTTTTTGAAAAATTTGTTTCTACTTTATTGCCATTTTCTGAGTTTGTTCGGATAGTCTTTTTCTTCCCTTTGGGAGTACTAGGTTTGAACTCAGGGCCCTTGCACTAGCCAAGCAGAGGCTCCATCACTTGAGTCATTCCCCCAATCCTTTTTCATTATTTTTTGAATAAAGTAGCTTTTTACCCAGGCTAGCCTGACCACAGCCCACCAAGTAAGAGCTCCCATGTCTGTGTAGCTCATGTGGCAGGTGTAAACATTGCACCAGCATTTTGTTGGTCTTTTACCCCAGTCACACACTGTGGTGCCAGGCCCAACATAGTCTTATTTTAGGGAGTATTTTTAATACTTGTAGTTTAAGAATATTTATAGTTGAGGCTGGGAATGTGGCTTAGTGGTAGAGTGCTCGCCTAGCAAGCATGAAGCCCTCTGTTGGATTCCTTAGTACCACATAAACAGAAAAGGCCAGAAGTGGTGCTGTGTCTCAAGTGATAGAGTGCTAGCCTTGAGTAAAAGAAGCTCAGGAGCAGTGCCCAGGCCCTGAGTTCAAGCCCCAGGACTGGCAAAAAGGAAAACGAAAAAAGAGGATATTTATGGCATTCTCTCTCTTTCCATCTCTCTGTCTCTCTTTCTGTCTCTCATGCTGATCATGATGCTTGAACTCAGGACCTGGGCACGTAAGACCAGTGCTCTACCACTTGAGCTAATTCACTAAAGCTAGTGCTTTAACACTTCGAGCCATAGCTCCATTTCTGGTTTTCTGGTGATTAACTGGAGAAAAGACTCTACATACTTTCCTACCTAGGCTTGCTTTGGACTGTGATTCTTGATCTCAGCCTCCTGAGTAGCTAGGATTGTAGGCATGAGCCACTGGTGCCTGGCCTATAGCCCATTCTTAATTTTAGCTTATTTATGAAAATTTCTATTTATAAAAGAAATTTTCACATTCTGGAAATGTATATGGATAAGAAATTCATTTTGTTGTGGCAGCTGTATGTGTACAGAATTCCTTGAAAAGCAAACCCTTAAGAAATAAGACACTAAACTTGAGCTCAATGACTCCCACTTGTAATCTCTAGAGACTTGGGAGGATCATGGTTTGAGGCTATCTGGGGAAAAAGACTGAATATCAACAAGCCAGGCATGAGGGTATACATCTATAATCTCAGCTATGCAGGAAGCATTAGTAGGAAAATCTTGCTTCAATGCAATGCTCTTAAGTTCAAACCCTGATACTGCTATTTTTGGAAAAAGAAAAAATGGGTCATTAAAATTTGTTTTTGTGAGCTTATGTTTGTTAAAGCATTGGTGTAAATTCATTCATATGACTGCAGAGGCTTTTGCTGTTTTTCAGTGGTGTGGAGTTAAGGGCCCCAAAGGAAGAAGCCTTGGAGGAGGAGAAGACCCTGGGTGCCCTGAATGAGGAGTCTCCAGCCAAGTAGGGTGTTTCGCATATTTTTCTCATTGGATTGTAATCTTTTCATACATCTTCTTAATGTATTAATAAGGAGCAATATAGTTGAAGCTATCTAATGAGGAATTTTTTTAACTTAGTCATCTTATTTGGGTTCTGAAACTTACATTCTCATTTTTTTCTGGCTTAACAGTAGATGGCATTGTGTCTTGCCTTATGACCATAGTCATTCTCTGCTTCCTTTTTAAAAATATTTTTGTTATCTTTAGGTATTTGTACAAAGCAGTTTATGAATATAGTGTGTCTTGATCAATGTTACCCTTTCAGCATTCTTCCCCAATCCTCCAAGCTTCCCCTTCCTTTACTTATCTTAATTCTAGATTATGTATTGAACGTTTTGCAATTTAACAAAGCAATTCATGTGTACTCTGCATCTTGATTTGTGTCACCACATCAACATCTTCACACACCCCATTTTACACACCCTTTCCTTTAATGTGTCTCAATTCTATAGTATGGATTCTTGCCTGCATTCTCCACCCTTCCTCCTTCATCTACCCTCCCCGCTTGCTCCCCAAGACTTCCCTTTTTGATAACACCCATTTTCTGGTTCTTGTTTTGCTGGGCTTTGACTTAAAGTCTACACTATTGCTAATGAGTGATTTAACTTTTTTTTTTGGTACTGGGGTTCGAAATGGAGCTTTGAGCTCTTGCTCAGCTTGCTGACAGCTAGTGGTGTACCACTTGGTTTTTGCTGGTTATTTTGGAAATGGAGTCAAGGAGACTTTTTGCCTGGGCTGGCTTCAAACTGCAATCCTCTGGATCTCAGTATTCTGAAGAGCTAACATGCAGCACGACCCACTTGGGTCCCCTTCTAACGGGTTTTAATGAAATTAATGGGTTAAATTCAAATATTCTGTTCTTTACCCACCTCTTTCTATCAGTAGCTTGTTCAACTCATTTCTTTTGTCCCTGTTACTCTCTCCAAGTCCCTCTTTTCTCTTTTCTTCTTGTAGCGTAAGTGCCTGGTCCGTATCGAGCAGGTTTATACCTTAAGTCCACTTGTCCTTTGAAGTTCGTGTGGGATTTCTCTGAACCAAACCCCAGCTGGATGCTCCTCACAGTTGTTCTCCCTGCCTGAACCCACTGCCAGGCACTGTAATCATATGAAGCCTCTGCATGTCTTGACTCCCAGTATTCTGAAATGAACCCTCAGTTCCACCTAGTAATCTGTTTCATGGTTTCACTTTTACCACCTTTACAGCTTAGTCCTTCTTGTCTACTCAGAACTCTTACACTACACTTTCTCTCTCACCCCACACCACCTCTTTCATTCTCCCTGTGAAACTTTGTGTCTTAAACAAGGTGGGAGCCATCAGATGGGAACTTCAGTTTTCTCACTGTCAAAGAAACAAACCTGTCTATAGCCACTCACCTCCTAGCTTCCTGCCTTCCTGGTAAAAGACTATCTTCTCATAGCTTTTCAAGCTTTTGGTCTTTTTCTCTCTACTTCATAGAAGCTTCATAGTTATGGCTTTTCCCCTATGTATTCATCTCCTTTCTCCCAGCTCTAGCCTTGGAATCAACATTTTTAACACGGTCATTCTTATGCTGGTGCTGGGACTTGAACTCAGGGACTCGTGTTCTCACTTGGCTTTTTTGCTCATGACTGGCACCATTTGCTAAAGCCATGCCTCCAGTTATGTTTTTTTGCTGGTTAATTGGAGATGAGTCTGAAGGATTTGTGTACCCAGGCTGGCTTCAAACTGTGGTTCTCAGATCTCAACCTCCTGAATAGCTAGGATTACAGGTGAGTCACTGGTGCTTAGCACTCAGAAATCTGCTGACCCTTCTCTTGACCCTCCATTCTCTCATGCTTCCCTCTTTCTGAGTTGTGTGCATTCTTACTTCATTTCCATACCCCATCCTCATTCCTCACTTCACTCCTGCCCTCTCGTCCTTCTGGAAGCTGTCACCATGTCTCCTGATGTAATGGATGTTTCAACCTGAGTCTTCTTGATTCTCAGAAGCATTGGACTTTATTGATTTCTTAAACATGTCCTCTCACTGGCTTCTGACATCACTGTACTGGTTTTCCTCCTGCCTCTCAATATCTCCTTTGCAGACTAATCCTTATCTTGTAGTTCTTTTAAAATGCCATTTCCTTCAGATTCTCTTCTTCTAGAGCCTGTTTGTGGGATCTTATGTATCCTGTGACTTAAACTGTCAGGTGTATCTCCAGAATTTATCTCTGAGTCCTTCCTTCAGTATACTTCTGGACACCTTCCCTGATCCCATATATTCGTTGTATTCCACATCTCCAGCAAATTACTTTCATTATAAGCCTCTGAGCCTCCTTAGTTGTTTCCATAAACTATAAGCCTAGGAATCACCCATGAAACTCCTTTTGAGACTCCATCTCCCAAATTCAATCCTTCCCTCTGCCCTGTGTGATTTGTACCCTACCTCCAACAACACAGTCATCTGGCTGTCATGTGGCTCTCTGTATTTTCACCTTGTGTGCCAAAGTGGCATTCAGACTCCTGCGCCCTCTTGCTCACCGAATATCCACCCCCCCCCCGCAGTGATTTCCTGTTCTTTTTTAGTTCCTGACCTGACCTGCACAGTCCTACATGTTCTGGCCTCCACAGGACCCCTGGCTCCACCTGTGCCTTCCCTGGGTTCACTTCATGTCTCCTATTTTTAATCTCAGACATACCTATCTTCTACTACTATCCTCACATCTGACATGCTTTCGCAAGTATTGATTTCCTGTTCTCTATACTTCTTCCATTCATCTTCACCTTCAAACCATTAGAACTTTTACTCACTCTTCACCTGCCCCAGGCAGCGTGTCTAAAGAGCATACACTCGGACCCAGAGTGCTGAGTACAAATTCTAGCTCCACCACTCACCAGACTGGACAAGTAATTTAATCTGTCTTCATAGGTTCTGTTTTCTTCATCTGTAAAATGGTAACAATATAGTACTTATGCTATAGGGTTGTTGTAAGGAGTGTGTGGATGTGTAAGGGAGAGAGTGTACACATAATGCTTAGTATCTTGTTATCACTATAGAAATATCACTGTGAATATATATATATATATATATATAGAGAGAGAGAGAGAGAGAGAGAGAGAGAGATACAGATATATGTGACTTATCCTTAGAGTAAAAAGGCCATAATGATTGGTGATTATCAAAAGAATTAATTTGCTATTCAAAGCTGATGGGAACCTGCTTCGTTCTATTAACCCCAGGTTGCTTCCATGGCCTCTCACCTCTCACCCCTCCCACCCTCGGGTCCTTCCTGGTTCTCAGGAATAGTTCATCCCTGACCTCATCTGAAGTGCAGGACAAAAGCCGGGCACTGGTGGCTCACTCCTGTCATCCCAGTTACTCAGGAGGCTGAAATCTGAGGATCACAGTTCAAAGCCATCTCAGGCAGGAAAGTCCATGAGACTCTTATCTCCAATTAACCACCAGAAAACTGGAAGTGGCACTGTGGCTCAAGTGGTAGAGCAGTAGCCTTGAGCTGAAGGGCTGAGGGACAGCACCTAGACCCAGAGTTAAAGCCCCATAGCCGACAAAAAATAAAAAGCAAAGGAAAGTTCAGGACTAGGATGATACCTCTGCTAGAAAATCCCAAATGGAATATAAATTCCAAACAGGACAGTTTGGATAATACATCTCCAATAGGACCAGACAAAGAATCTCCAAATAAGAGTCTAACAACTCTTTCCTGGTCTCTTCTTCCAGCCCAATCCTTTTATCTATCCAAAGACCCTATATGAAAGACTTACCTCTCCCCTCTTGTCCCAATCTTGTTATGTATCTAAAGATGCAATATGAAGGAGTGACCACCGCCCTACTGTCTCAGGCACATATGGACACCAGGCAAAGCCCAGGTATGTGTGGACTCGATGTGCAGGCAGGGCAGACTAACCCAAGCCTGGCCTTCAACATTCCATTGTGAGCTGATTGAAAGTCCCCACCTCTCTCAGCCCAAATAGCCTTTTGATAACCTCTTTGATAACCTGTGCCCCCTGGCTCAGACCCCACAAAAGAGCACCTCCAAACCCAGTTCCTTGTAACCTCCATTCCTGCAAAAGGGTTTGTTCCTCCTTGCTGATTCTCAGTAAGTAGACCTAGCCTGTCGAGATGGAGAGTCCAACCTGTTCCTATTCCTTTTTCTATTTTTCTTAACAAAAACTGCAAAATATGTTGGAAAAATAGGATTAATAGTTAATATGATAACTTAAGCAGGGACTTGCCTAAATAAAGACATGTAAATTTATATGACTGATGGGAAAGTACATTAACTGGATACCTCTGGGAACACATAATATTCTTTCTGAACCAATGAACATTTACATATAGTTGGGTGATATAAGGCTGAGTAACAGAATGAAATATAGCATCATTCTAATCTTCATATTTATGGAGATACTGTAGCATTCATAAAAGACAAAGTGATTGTGATCTCTCTGAGAGATGGCAATCTCCATGAGGGCTAGTCAAAATATCCGCTGGCCGTAGCTGTTACTAAGCATCTAGTTGAACTGCTGGTGCTGCCCTATAGAGCAGCCAGGTTGGCCAACTATGTTGAGAAATCCTTGTTTCTGTACTCTCTTGTCAAGCTTTTGAAAGTTGGAAAAACTATATCAAATGACAGTGACAGTGGCTGGTCTCAGCCTTGTTTAAATAGTGATTTAACATTGCTACTTTCAATAATATATAATGTGTACTTCTCAGTTATAGAAACTCTATATGAATGAATTCAATACTATATACCCAATAACGTTTTTTTTTTACTGACAATCACAGTTGCTCTTCTTTTAGATGTTGCTTCCTTAGAGGAATGTGAAATGTTCCTTGTCCTATGTGTTCTAATATGTGAGGATAACTGTCACAACTTGTATTTTGTTATAAAAAATAACATTTCTCAAGTATTACTGTGTGCCAACATCTGCTCTTTATAGAACATCTGTGCATTAATTCACTGAATTCTGAACTGCTCTGAGCAGTTAACTGTTAATTTTCTCATATGGAAACACAGGGGTTAAACAACTTATTAGTAAGTACATGGCCAGAATTAGAGTCTAACTGTGCATCAGACAAAGAATGATAAGAATGGTTAATTGGCATTCAGATGACCATCCTGTTAGGGACTTCCCTTAGCTGGGCACAGGTTTCTCAGGGCTATAATCTTAGCTCCTCAGGAGGCTGAGGTCTGAGGATTGAGGTTCAAACCAGCTCAAGCAGGAAAACTCCAGGAGACGCTTATCTTCAAGTAACCACCAGAACTGAAAGTAGTAATGTGGTTCAAATTGGTAGAGCACTAGCTTTGGCAAAAATGCTCAGGGACAGCGCCCAGACTCTGAATTCAAGCCCCACAATTCACACACACACACACACACACACACACACACACACACACACACACACACACACACACACACACACACACACCTTCTCCTATAAAGAGAAGATATTGGTTCTGTCAGCTTGAGGATTGCCAGAAGGATCACTGATGATTTCCCTAAATAGGATTGATGGAACAAACACCCCATTCCTTCCCTTCATGAAAAGAAGATGTTGAGGTCCTGAAGTGGGACTTGGATTAGCCAGTGGAAGTTGGAACCATACCAAGGACAGACCAAAGACCACTTCCAAGGCATGGATCCTTAGCTCCTCATGCAAGTAGGATTACCAGTGGAATTTCTCTGAATTTGACTCCAGAAAACAGTCACTGAACCCAAAGGAAAGCCACCAAACACTTTTCCCATTCCTCAAATCCCTCCTTCCTTGGTAAAGTGCAAAATAGTTTTTCAGGTTTTGGCACACAAACAAATCACCCACCTCCCCTGGTAAAATAGATCCCAAGTGACTTAGTCATGTAAATGCATAATGCCACACTCTTTATTCTGAAGAACATCTTCAGGTTGTTTGATGCTTTAATTTTTTAAAATTCTTTTTGTCAGTTGTGGGGATTGAACTCTGGGCCTGAGTGTTAACATGTTCCTGAACTCAGATCAACGGGAGCCCTCTACCACTTGAGCCACAGCAATACTTCCTCTTTTCTGACGGGTAAGTGGAGATAAGAGTCTCACAGACTTTCCTGCCAGGGTTTGCTTTGGACTGTGAATTTTTAAATTATATTTCTATATATTTCTGCTAATTTCAGGAGACTTGGGTCTCCTTCCTCTTTTATTTTCTCCTGTATCTTTTCTTGTTTTGGAACAAATGTCATGGACTGTCCATCCATTCAAAGCTAAGCTTATTTCATTAATTTAATAGAAAAGGAATCCAGCTTGCCTGCATCTCAGGGCAGCTTTGCATATAATGCTAATCTGATAATTCACATTAGTGAATTTTCAAAGTCATGTTGATAATTTTTTTGTAAACCATTCACTAAAGAGTTCCAAAAAAGCAAGAATAAAAAATAATGTTCTGATTTCTAACAAGGTTTAAAAAAACTAATAATTCAACAAAACACATTGTATTCTTCCCAGATTCCACGGTGAAGAAGCCCTTAACACTAGCCCCCTCCTTTCAAACTTGTAGCTTTATTAAGTTTTACTGTTCTAGCTTTAATTTTGGTACTAGCATCAGTAATCTTATAGTATTTGACAGTGAAATTCCATTTGTTAATAACTCAATTCTTATTGACAATGGTAGACTCATGAGTTAACAATCACAGAGCATAAAATATTGAACAGCATTAATTACATGCAATTATTTCATAAATTAATATATCACATATATGCATCTTCATATAATTTTTGAAATGCAAAAGTCACATATCTGTGTTAGTATAAGAGACTAAGCAAAACCTATTGCATCATCTCCAATATTCTTTGTAAAATTTTCTTTTCTCATTAACTTTTACCTTAGGGCCTTCTTTTCTTAGCAGCCAATATGTTGATGACTCTACATTTTAGTCACCTCGGTATAACCTCTTTCCTTTCCACGTCTAGTTAGTCACTCATGTTAAATACCTGAGGAATAACTTGTCCCAATGTGCCTGCAAGAGGCCAGGAGGACCCAAATCTACTGGCTGTGCCCTCTCTGTCTTTCTTTTCTTAGGGAATGCAGTATCAGTGTCAGGGGTGTCAGGGATCAGGTGGTTGGAACCATAGTACTATGAATTATGTAGAACACAGTAGCAGAGACTAGGATACCAGGGAAAGAAGAATTGTGACTGTAATCGTTGAGTTACAATGGGCGGGTGTAGGAAGCATGCCTGGAGTTCACTGCTCCTGCTGCTCTGAGCCCAAGGAAGCTGGGGAGGTTCCAGCTCTGGATCAGAACCAGGTGACAAGACCGGGTGTGGAATCTGGGGACCTGCGCAGTGGCCGCCTCGTGCAGGCTGGGAACTTCCTTAGTGTGGCCTAAGCTTCTCCACAGAAAGTCACATTCACTCCTGAGCCTCTCCTGCCTTCAGGATTCCTGCTGTCCTCTTGCTTCCTGCCATGTCCAACTACAGGTGTCAACTTCTCCACACCGCTGAGAGGCCATCAGAGATGCTCACAGGGCTTCCCAAGCCCGGTTCACCATGCATGCAGGGCTCTGGGGTGCCATCCTCCAGGCAAAGTGTACCCCCATTTCAGCTTGGCCACCCCTGCCTAGGGGACCACAAACTGCATTCTTACACAGGAAGCCAGGGGTACACAAGGCCATCCTACAGTCTAAGGCATCCTTTCCCTCCTCCTGCTCAGGTGTGGGGCAGCTGTTGAGCCAACCACAACATCACATTTGATTATCTAAAAGGAAGAGGACAAAAGCTTCATTGTCCCAGATATAACTGCCCCTGGGGTTCTGTGTGTGTGTGTGTGTGTGTGTGTGTGTGTGTGTGTATGTGTGTGTGTGTCTGTCTGTCTGTCTGTCTGTCTGTCTGTCTGTGTCTGTGTCTGTGTGGTGTGAGAGAGTCAGACACAGCTGAGGTTTGAGGTAAAACACTTCTTCCCTTCAGCATTGGTATCTAATGGTTGTCCCCCCATCCCAATTCTGAGTCAACATTCTAAAGTTGTCCTTCTGTATACATTTATCCTTTGGTCTTCTTGATGTTTCAGATTCCTATGGTCTGCTTGTGAACTTCACCATTTTCTTGTTGAAGGTGGTGCCTTTTTAAAAACTTATGAAGCCCTTTGATCACTTTAAAGGCTGTTTTACTGTGTTAGTGCATTTTACTTAGCCCAACTCTTGGGGCCTCAGCTGTGACTCTTAATTCTGAGATTAGCTTAGGGCTAATATGAGATACTATTCTTTCAATCTATCTTTCTAGTGAAAGATGTTCGACATCTTTATTGACATAATTGCCTGGTTGTAAAAAAAAAAAAAACAGTGTTATAAATGTACAATCGGTTGATTTTAGTAAATTGTGCATCACTGTAGTGAAATTTATTTTTTACTCAGGTGAATAGTTGGAATGGGAAAAAAATCACAAATTCTAAAAGGTAAAAATTGATCAAATAACAAAAAAGAGCCTGGCACTGGTGGCTCACGCCTGTAATCCTAGCTACTCAGGAGGCTGAGATCTGAGGATCGCGGTTCAAAGCCAGCCGGGACAGGAGAGACCGTGAGACTCCTATCTCCAATAAACCACCAGAAAACCGGAAGTGGCGCTGTAGCTCAAGTGGTAGAGCGCTCACCTTGAGCTGAAGAGCTGAGGGACAGCGCCCAGGCCTAGAGTTCAAGCCCCACGACCGACCAAAAAAAAAAAAAAAAAGAAAGACACTGATTAGGAATGAAGTACAAATGTAAATGTTTAATAAATAAATGAAATATTTGAAATTCTTATCCACAAAGGAAATATATATCAAAAAGTCACTGAGATTCCATCTTACACATCAGAATACTTATCACAACTCAAACAAACAAAAGCAAATGCTGGAGAGGTTGAAATATATCAGGAACTATATTTAGTTGTGTGGCATTATAAACTAGTGCAACCCACATGGAGCTCAGAATGGAAGTTTAGAAAATGCCAAAGGACATTTTAATGACCTTTACAACAACTTGGATACATATTGAAGGAATATAATTCAACATGAATATCCATGTTAATGGCAGGAGTATTCATTCATAGCAATCAAGCTCTACAGTCAACCTAGGTGCACCAGAAAGAGGGAATAAAGAAAATGTGATATTCATAGCTATAAACATACACTGGGATATATGAGAAATGAATGCATCTACTATTTCATTTCAAAATATTTTTGGATATACACAATCCTAATTTCACTGGGTTTTATGGCTTTGAGTTTTTGCTTTCATGGGGAACCTCCATAATGATTTTCAGAGCAGTTACAAAGGTTAAAGATATCCTATAATATGTGGATGGTAGACTGAATTTTAAATATATCAGTGAACACATACAGGACAATCATATATAGTTCTAATTTGAAGCAATTTTTAAGAAGGCAACAATTGGGGGAAAGACAATGTTAGAAGCTTAATAACAAATTATCTTGAAAAGTTGAATAAAGAGATATAAAATGAGATTCATCAAAAGCTGTTGAATGATAGAAGATGGATGGAGGTTAGAAAAACAGATTCATCTGTATGATCAACTCGACTGAAGCATATGCATATTTGATGTACACTGATGAAACACATTCCAAAACATAAAATACCATTAAAATATTTATGAGAAGATAGAACAGGATCTGTCTTGAGTATATGTAATAGCAAGAATTCACTGGAGGATCAGAAATGTGAAGGAGAGAGAATATCGCCAAAATAGCTTATGTGAATCTGTGAAGATGCACAATGAATCTGTGTTTAGGAAAGGAGGAAAGTAGATGAAGAAAACATATGAGGTGTTGTCAAGATATATCTTACCATATACAGAGATGGAAAAATAGGAAAAATGTGCAACTAATTTAACAAAACATTTTGCTCAAATTTTAAAAATGAAACTATAAAAAATAATTCTTAATATCATCAAATAAATATGCCATGGAAGAAAATATACCATAGACAGATTTTCCCCAAAATTTGTTTTATTTGATAACAAATGGATTAAAATAAAATGTAATTATGTTTGAAGATGTTAACACTTTCAAATGTTATTGCTAGAACCAGCAAAGGAAAGTAACAGAGAAGTAGAGAGTAAGAACAATCTCTACTTTGGATGAAGATACTAAGTAGAAATTTGTGACGAAAGAATGTGCTCTCTTTTCCTCATCAATATAGAGGTAGTACACCTATCTTTTGACAGAACACTTGAGGTAAGAGCAATGAAGTTACTAATTTAGGTAGTAATTCATTACATTTATTCCCTAATTTTATGATGTGACTCCCAAATGATATGAGTGGTCCTAGGAGATATTCTGAGCTCATTTTCATCCAAAGTTTCTAATTGCTTCACCAGCCAATGTTTCTTCTGCTACTTTCATTTCTCCTTGTTTCTCAAGTCAACTTTTGTGGCCTTTTGGTTCATGAGAGAGCTGGAGAAATGTGAGGATGGCCTGGAGTCTGAGCTAACTCCCAGTATAGCTTAGAGGATCTGGTGAAGGACCTCCACGTGGGCCTCAGAATTAGAATTATTTCCAAATTAGAATTATTTCCAAAGGCAATGTTACCCACATTTCCAGTTTCCTATTTTGTCATGTAGCTTATTAATTTTGCACTTTGTACAAACTATAGCTTATTATATATTACTTGTACTACAAAAAATGAAGTACAAATTTAATCCTTGTTTTTGTTTTTATTCATTTGTATTTTTCATGAAGTTGTTGTGCAAAGAGGTTTCAATTCAACGAGTTTATTAGTGTAATGCATCTTGATTAGTATTAAATTGATCTACGCCATCTTTCCCAATCCTACCCATCCTCCAAGTTACCTGGTTCCATTTTTACCTATGTATCATTAATAGAATGATTGTATTTGCCATCCCTTCCTCTTTTCATTAATCTACCCCCTCTTAAACCTCTTCCCCAGCTGAACATAATTTCCCTTTCTGCTATTTATTTTCTTGAACTCCATTCTTGGTTAGTTATGCAGAGAACCACCATTACTTTAATATTCCCATGAGCAAACCAAGTACTGGGTTTTTAAATTTTATTTTGATTTTCACTTGTACATAGGAGTTGACATTCAATACGTAAGAACAGTGTACATGAGTACACTGGATCTTGATCAATGTCAACTCTTTCATAATTTTCCCCAGTGCTTTCACTACCACCTTTTCCTCAATTTCTTCATTTTGGTAGGATATGCATTAAGTTAGATCACTGCATTTCTCCCCACTTTATTGCTTCATATATCTATTTCTCCCTACCTTGATCCCAGTCCTACCTCTGATTACTTGATTTCTGGTGTTTATTTTGTTAGAATGTGAGTTAGCTAGTCTAAGGACTTACATTATTTGAATTCTTCTGTAAACCAACCATATTTCAGTTCATACCTAGGTTTATACTTGGATTCCACCCTAAGTTCTTCATATTGTATTGATCCAGATCATGTCTACCTTCCTATATAACAGAAAACCTATCTCCCTGGGTTTGACTTTCTTCCCTTATTTCACTTAACATGATTTCCCCCAATTTCTTTTCTTTCTTTGCAAATGATGCATTATCATTCTTTCTAATGGATAAATAAAATTCCACTGTGCATGTACATACACATATATGCATATTTATATGCATATAGCTATCATATTTTCCTGATCTACCTGTCTGAGTGGCATAGTCCATGTCTAAATGTGATTTCTTGTACTATTATGCTTTTGCTTTCAATGTTTTGGGATATGACATAGTACCATTTTCCTAATCTTGTGCATACAGTCTATTCTATAACAAAAATCATTCTACTAATTTCCTAGTCTGGTCGTTTACATTTCTATCTATGTCAGCTCTTATAAATCACAGAGGTTCATAATTGTATATGATTCTGTTTTTAAGAGCAAGACTAAATGCTTGCTTGTATATAATTGACACTTGCAAATAATTTATTATATAACTATATATGCATACATATATAATTTACATATTAACACACATATATGTATATATGTATGCATATAGTATATATATAGTATCTGTGTGCTAGTACTAGGACTTAAAGTCAGAGCCTAGGTTCTTTTGCTTTTCTTTTTTTGCTGAAGGTTGGCAGTCTTTCATTTGAGCCACAGCTCTACCTTTAGCAGAAAAGGGGTGGTTAGGAAATTCTAACATTTCCAACTCAAAAACCTCATCTGACTGACGGCACTGTATGTAAGGTATATTAAATAGGTAGGTTTCCTTAGGTAACCAATGAAGAGAACACCATGCGCTATTCGGGCAGGAAAAGATGTTTATTTACAGAACTGCTGCCCCTGAAATGCATGCTGGAGAAGCATGGCTGAAACGGAAAGGGAGCACGACCCCCTCTGGGCCAGAATTTATCTAGGTCAGGGTCAGGAATAGGTGTGGACACACTGGATCCAGATGTGATCTCATGGTCTGGGACCCTTCTAAGGTCAGATGGGAGGCATGTGACCAGAGGTGGCCCAGGGTGGGACCTACCAGGAGGGGAAGGTGACTGCTTCCAGGACTGACTGTTACCTAGGTAACAGATAATGGGCAGAAACTTAGCCAAGAAGGAGAGAGGTGTCCCTGTTCAGACCTTACACCTTGATTTTTTTCTTTATGGGTGGATGGGAAGATCCTGTATCTCCCCTGTGTCCATAACCAGTCGCTTGGTAGAATCCCTGGTCTGCTTGTGGTGTTTGTTTTGTTTTTTTGTTTTATTTTTTTTTTAATTTTATTTTATTTTATTTGAGAACATACTGTACAGAGGGGTTACAACTACATGGGCAGGATAATGCACACATTTCCTACCAAGCATTGCAGCCTCCTCCTTTGTTTACCCTTCATCTCCCTTCCCAGCCTCCCCCCTTCCCCCAACCCAATCCTTCCCCCCCTCACCCCCCCCCCACACCGTAAAGCTCGTTTATGACACGACATTTTGTACTTCTCATTGTTGCAACAGGTCCACCTGAATCCTTAAACTACTTGTTTGTCCCCATCTCCCCCACAAGTTACACTGACATCAAATATAGTGAAAGCAGGGGTTACACTTTGGGGGGGGGGGACATACAAAGCAACAAAGAAACAATCCTATAAATGCGTTAGAAACACATGCATGAAAGAAAAAAAACATTAAAATACATATTCAAGGGTTCGTTTTCCTGACATCACATTATCTGACCTTTTCCGCTTGACTCATACATAACTAGATATTGCAAATAAGGGAAACCATGGGACCTATGTTTCTTTGGGCCTGGCTTACTTCACTTAATATAATTTTTTCCAAGTCTTTCCATTTCCTAACAAATGGGGAAATGTCATTCTTTCTGATTCCTCCAGAAATTCTTATTCAATGATCGAAATCAAGATCAAGAGTCCTAAGAGAAGAGTCCGTACATGGAAGGGTAAAAAGTCACTAGCCCTCACCTGTGTTTGGTGACAAGAAGAACTCCATACCAATAGTCTACCTTAATACATGAGGGCAGGGCAGGGAAGGAATAATTTATTCAGATGATCTAGTCAGTCACACTAATGGGTCTCTAGGGCTCCCCCTCCATGTGTCCCTCTGTTGGTCTGTCTCCTCGTGTGTCTGTCTCCGTGTGTGTGTGTGTGTGTGTGTGTCCATCTCCATGTGTGTGTGTGTGTGTGTGTGTGTGTGTGTGTGTGTGTTTCCGTCCGTCCGTCCGTCTGTTTGTTGATTCAGGGGAATCTAGTTGGACTTTTGGATCTCTCGTTCCCCCTCCAGCTCTTTCCCTGTGTGTCTTTCTGTCGGTCTCTGGGTCTCTGTCTCTGTCTGTGTGTCTGTCTCTCTTTGTCTCTGTCTGTCTCTCTCCTCTCTGTCCTCTCCCCTCCACCCCCCCCTTGCTTTTCGTTGTGGACTCCAGGAAGAAATGTATTTCCGTCCCAGCAGGGCTCTGCTTACTCTGCTTGCCAGCCTGGAACCCACCCGCCAGCGGCAACTTCTTCCTTGGTGTCCCCGAAGGAAGGAGGGAGCAGGAACCAGTGTCTTATCTCCAATGAATTGCACACCCCGCTCGCTCATCCGCTTGCCCGCCCGCCGGCCCTGTCAACCCACAGAGAACATGAAAGCCCACATGAGCTCGTGGACACTCGGTCTGTAAACAAGATGGATGCCACTGCTGCCATTTAGGCCCGAGTTTTTAGGGAAGCTCTCTACCACCCAGACACATTCCCAGCCCACTTCATTGAGAATGTCTCAAGGAGGATGGCTGAAGGATGGGTGGTTAATTTTACTCAATCTCTCTTTCTTCTTCTGTTGCCAGCCCCTAGACTGGCAAAACAAGTGGGGGAGGGCTGGGAAGGTGAAGAGCACAGAGAGAGAGAGAGAGACAGCACCCAGCCCCAGAGTTCAAGCCTCACACCCGACACACACACAAAAAAACATGAAAATAGCTGGGCGCTGGTGGCTCGCGCCTGTAATCCTAGCTGCTTCGGAAGCTGAGATCTGAGGATCTCGGTTCAAAGCCAGCCTGGGCACGAAAGACCGTGAGACTCTTATCTCCAATAAGCCACTCAGAAAACCGGAAGTTGTACTGTGGCTCAAGTAGTAGAGCCCTAGGCTTGAGCTGAAGAGTTGGGGGACAGTGTCCAGGCCCAGCCAGGGTTCAAGCCCCACGTCCCGGGAAAAACCAAAACAAAAACCAAAACCAAAACAAAACCAAAAAAAAATCATGAAAATAATAAGGGAATGTGTTTGTGTGTGTGTGTGTGTGCGCGCGCGTGCGTGCGTGCGTGTGTATCACAGTATATATGTATGTGTATAAATATATGTGTGCATGTATATATACACATATGTGTATAAATATATGTGTGCATGTATATATACACATGTGTATAAATAAACGAATAGATGTGTGTTTATACATATATAAGTCTATGTATAAAATGAATATATATAATATATATTACACACACACACACACACACACACACGCCACGTACATAGTACATAGACAGATAAAGCCAAAAGTGGAGCTCTGGTTCAAGTGATAGACTGCTAGACTTGAGCCAAAAAAGCTGAGTGGCTGAGTGACAGTGCCTTGACTTCAAGTCCCAGGATTGCCCCCCCATAAAAAAGAGACAAAGGAGACGGGGGAAACACAAAGAAAGAAAGAAAGAAAGAAAGAAAGAAAGAAAGAAAGAAAGAAAGAAAGAAAGAAAGAAAGAAAGAAAGAAAGAAAGAAAGAAAGAAAGAAAGAAAGAAAGAAAGAAAGAAAGAAAGAAAGAAAACAAGCGTTAATGATCTGTTTTTCTTATCTGTAAAGAAATACCCCAAACATCTACAGTTGAGATTGGAGCAAAGATAAAACAACTATCTGTGCATAATTCAGTTGCCACATTCCCCCCGACCCCCCACTTTAACCCTGAAAACACCCATGAAGTCAAGAGCTGTGTGGGTCTCTCTGTCTGTCTGTCTGTGTCTGCCTTTTTTTTTTTTTTTTTTTGTGGTCGGGTTGTATGGTTGTCTGGTTGCCTGGTTGCCTGATTGCTTACTCCATAAAACTCCACCAGAGTGACCCCTCCAGAAATTCTTATTCAATGATCAAAATCAAGGGTCCTAAGGGAAGAGTCCCTACATGGAAGGGTAAAAAGTCAGTAGCCCTCACCTGTGTTTGGTGACAAGAAAAACTCCATACCAATCGTCTACCTTAATACATGAGGGCAGGGCAGGGAAGGAATAAATTTATTCAGGTGATCTAGTCAGTCACACTGATGGGTCTCTAGGGCTCCCCCTCCATGTCTCCCCCTCTCTGCCTGTCTGTGTGTCGGTCTCTTGTCTTTGCCTGTGTGTGTGTGTGGTGGGGGCATGTGTGCCTGTTCCTGTTTGTTGATTCAGGTGATCTAGTTATACTCCCCATCTCTCCCTCTGTCTGCCTGTGTGTAGGTGTGGTGTGTGTGTGTGTGTGTGTGTCTGTCTGTCTGTCTGTCTGTCTGATTATTCAGGTGGTGTAGTTAGATTTGTGGATCTCTCGCTCCCCCTCCATCTCTCCATCTCCCTCTTGTCTGCCTGTGTGTGTGTGTGTGTGTGTCCGTCTGTCTGTCTGTCTGTCAGTGTGTCTGTCTGTCTGTCGATGATTAGTTCAGGGGACCTAGTTGGACTTGTGGATCTCTCACCCCCCTCCCCATTTCTCCCTCTGTCTGCCTCTGTGTGTGTGTGTGTGTGTGTGTGTGTGTGTCTGTCTGTCTGTCTCTCTGTCTGTCTGTCAGTGTGTCTGTCTGTCTGTCTGTCAGTGTGTCTGTCTGTTTGTCGATGATTCGTTCAGGGGACCTAGTTGGACTTGTGGATCTCTCGCTCCCCCTCCATCTCTTCCCCTGTGTGTCTTTCCGTCGGTCGCTGGGTCTCTGTCTCTCTCTGTCTCTGTCTCTGTCTCTTTCTCTCTGCCTCTCTGTCTCCTGTCTGTCTCTGTGTCCCCCCTCCCCGCCTCCCCTCTGTCTTGCTTTTCCTTGTGGACTCCAGCGGGGCTCTGCTTACTCTGCTTGCCAGCCTGGAACCCACCTGCCAGCGGCAACTTCTTCCTTGGAAGAAGGAAGGAGGGAGCAGGAACCAGCGTCCCAGAAGAGACTCTCATTTTCAACGTGGACACTCGGTCTGTGAACAAGATGGATGCCGCCGCCGCCGCCATTTAGGTCCGAGTTTTTAGGGGAAGCTGTCTACCACCCAGACACATTCCCAGCCCACCTCCTTGAGAATGCCTCAAGGATGGATGGCTAATTTTATTCAATCATCATCTGGTTTCCGGAAGGAGAAAATGCCTCTGCTCACCCCCACCCCGCAGTTCCCCTCCCCGGGTATCCTGCACACAAGATGGCAGTCCTTGTGATATCTGAGCTGCCACACCACACCACACCACACCACACCACACCACACCACACCACACCACACCACACCACACCACACCACACTGTGGCAGAAAGTTCCTCCTATGGATTGTCTGGCCTCAGGAATTGACTCTCTCCCCGAGCCGAGGCCCCTTTTCCTTGGGAAAGAAGGATATCCATGAGGACAAAAATAAGACCGAAAACAGAGCAAACTTATCCATAAGACAGGTAGGGCACAAAACCTTTCGGCCGGTCGGTAAAGAAAAACCCCAGGCAAAGGCTCACCGGCCGGGTGGTGCCGGTGGCAGCAGTGGCTCCCTGCCCATCATCCGTCTGAGGTGCTGAGAGAGGGGGCTGAGACCTGAGGATAGTGGTTCATAGCCAGCCCTGGCAGGAAAGTCCATTTGAGACTCTTCATCTCGATGGGTCACCCAAAACGCCAGAAGTGGAGGTGGACTTGGGGGAAAATGCCCTAGTGAAGATTTCCTCGGGGCTGAATTAGTACTACCGTGTCATGCAAGAGCACGAGCTCGCAGAGGACAGTACTGTACCTCTGGTTCCGGGCGGGCAGAACCCGGTGCAAACTCATTATGGTGACAGGAAAAAAAAAAAATCCCAGAGGTGGACTGGGCTGGGAATGTGTCTTAGCGTGCTTGAAGCCCTGGGTTCAATTCCTCAGTACCACCTAAACAGAACAAGCCAGAAGGGGCTCGAGTGGTAGAGCAGTGACCTTGAGCATAAAGAAACTCAGGGACAGTGCTCAGGCCCGGAGCCCAAGCCCCAGGACTGGCCAAAAGGAAAAAGGAAAAGCAAATGACGATAATAATGAATTATAACAACCTATATGTATGTGTATGTCAGAAATCTCACTACCCACTACCGGGTAGGTGAGGACTGACTGACTGAGTGAGTGACTGACCCGACCCGTATTTTGCCCCTCCCGCCGCCCCATCCACCTTGTCGACGGCGAACGCGCGCCATCTAGTGGTGGTTTTGTGAATTGCAGTTTTCTCTCATGAAATGCATGAAAAAAAAACCGCGCACTGACTGACTGAGAAAACTGGCCTTATGTCCTTCTCTTTCAGGCCCAGGCTGGCTGGCCCCTAGAGAGACTGCCTTCTTTTCAGAAAAGGGGTGGGGTGGGGATGATGATGTGCCTCGTTGGAGTATGGGGCCCATGCATAGGCAGGCAGGCAGGCAGGCAGGCAGGCTCGGAGTGGGACCATTGTGTGTTGGAGCACCAGTAGCTCAAGCCCCAGGATTGACTGGCAAGTCGAGAGGAAATGGAGGGAGGGAGTGCGGGCGGGCGGGCGGGCGGGAGAGAGAATTCAAACAGAGAGAGAGAGAGAGAGACAGACAGACAGACAGACAGGGACAAGGAGAGACAGACAGAGAGAGAAATAGAGAAACAGAGAAACAAGAAACAGAGACGTGGTGAATTGGTCCGGCTGGCCTACATGCTCTGTCGCATCCGATCTTTGAGTTTCCTCCCTCCCCCCCCCCCCCCGGCTTTGGATGTGTGCACGCGTGGTGCGCGCGCACGCACGCACGCACACAGAAACACGGAGATGCCCTCTGCCCCCTCTTCCTCTTCTCTCCTCTCCAATTCCCCGCCCCCCCGCCCCGGTCAGGCACCAGAAATGAGATCCCTCCCCTTCGCCTATTGCGTCGTCAAATACAAACAAAAGGCAGTGTGAGATTCAAGCAA